>NC_085880.1:3167325-3199825 GCF_034702125.1 Engraulis encrasicolus
CATCTGAGCTGCTCCGGTGTCTTCTCTTCATTCAAGATTCCCTGCCTCCCTCCCGTTGATGCACCAGATGTAAAAACAGAAGCGTGTGGAACCCCTTTTGTTTTTTTATATTTTTTAGGGGCTTTTAATGCCTTTATTTGACAGGACAGTCGAAGATGGTGACAGGAAGCGAATGGGACAGAGAGACAGGGGAGGATCGGGAAATGACCCCGGCCGGACTCAAACCGGGGACCCCGTAGGTGGGCATGCAAGCCCAAATGTGGGGGGCTTAGCGCGCTGCGCCACAGCACCCCCGGAGAATAAATCCTCGGAGAATGAATTGCACTGTCCCAGAAGGTGACTATGAATCCGCCCATGGCGAAAAAATGGAGAGAACCGTTGTTGTTCATGAAGGCATCATATCATTTCGTTGACCATTTTTACAAAATGGGTTAAAAAAACATTTTCTTGAAATCACATATCTTGGCTCTCGGACTGAAATTGTTCTAATAGACCCTTTACCTTACCTTCAATTTAAGAAAGAAAACCAAACTTTTGCATCAATTTGAGATGACTGAGGGCCTAGACACCCCACTATTTAACTGCTAACTGACATTCTGCCTCCAGAAACAACTTTTAAGCAGCTCTCGCCATGGGTGTATTCAGTCACGTTCTGTGACGGTACTATCGTGAGGATTTATTCTCCATTTGTTAGCCAACCACAGCTAGCTGTGCTCAATATAGCTGGTGCTGCAGGTGACAGTAGCCATACCAGAGCTGTGTGCTATCTACCCCCTTGTATGGAGCAGAATACTGGAGGATGACAGCAAGTGACTTGTGCAAACTATCAGTGTTCCACACAAGAAGTCTGAGAAGGATATGTAGGATTTTCTGGCCCAATAAAATCTCCAACAAAGACCTGCTTACTAGGTGCCAACAAGACAGCTTGGAGACTATAATAGTAAAGCAACGCTGGAACTGGATTGGACATGTTTTGAGGAGGAAGCAAGACAGCATCCCAAAAGTAGCCCTACGATGGACACCCGAAGGAAGAAGAAGGAGAGGACGACCTAAGAACACCTGGAGGCGCACAGTAGAGGAAGAAATTAAATCTATGAGCCTCACATGGGATAGTATCCAGAAAAAAGCACAGAACAGACCAGAGCAGAGAACCTTTGTTGCTGCCCTACTTGCCAGGAGGCATAATGGGCAGTAAGTAAGTAAGTAAGTAAGCAGGTGACAGTGTGTCGTACATTTTCCTTGCGTGTATGAAGTATATGTTCCTTTGCACCTATGAAGGATCCAGGCAATGCTCCTTTCCGTCAGTTAACTGTTTTAGTGCAGGGAACTGGCTCAAGGCGATAAGCCGCCAGATGTCTTAACACATCTCACGTGTGCAGAGGGATATCATGTGCATGATCTTGCCTCTTTAGCCCCTTAGCGCAGCACCTATGTTATAACCTTACTGTCACAAAATAATCTGTTACTTCAGGCTCTCGGCACTGTCATAGCACTGTTGTTATGATGTAATTGAGTATTTTCAGCAAATAGTGAATAGGCCCGCCCACCCCATCTGCAGTAAGAGGCTACGATTGGTTCCAAAAAATATGTTAGTGTAATGATTTCTGCCAGTGTGAAGAGTTGCTCTTGGGTAGAATTCTTGTCAAATACCTCCTCAGCTCAGATAACATTGTAGCCTCTTCATGCGTACCGCTCCACCAATGGAACGCTGTAATAGTCACTGAAAAACTTTATTACCATAGTACTACACCACCATGACAGTACACACTACACAGGGTCTTAAAGTGGTGGTTCGCTATTTGAGACATTAAGCCCTGTTTGTGTGACTTCTGGGGTGAAGTAGAGATGTTCTCATCACAATTTTGACATTTGGTGCTGAACGGAGCATTTGGGTATCCAAGACTGCAGCCCCCCCACCTTTACTCCAATAGAGCACTCAAGCAATTGATTATAAAATGTCATTAAACTTTCGTTCGAGAAGACATGGAACTCACCATGTGGTCAGTGGTAGACAGCGATAAATTGACCCGAAAATTGCAGCGAAATATGCCTTCTAACTGTTGTTTAGCATTTGGCGGACCTATTTTTCCCCAGACGCCGTTGAATAGCAGTAGACATCCAGCCAGTAGGTGGCGATAGTGTGTTGTTCGTGTAGACATCAAGGAGCGAGGTAGACCGGCTATCTTTGAGCGGGACTGGCTACAAAAACTACAGCTTGCATACAAATCATAGATAGTAACGTAAACAAACGCACCCATTTCCTGTCGCGCGGAGTAATACTAGTCAAACCAATTCAATCAATGAAGACGGACAATAATGATAATATATCTTCTCTGGAAGCGTATTTCGCAGTGATTTTCGAGCCAACGTATCGCTGCCCACCTCTGACCACTCGGTGAGTTTCATGTCTCTGCAAACGAAAGTTTAATGCCATTTTATGATCGATTGCTTGATTGCTTCATTGGAGTCAATGTAAAGGTGGGGGGGCTGCAGTCTTGAATACCCAAATGCTCCGTTCAGCACCAAATGTCAAAATTGTGATGAGAACATGTCCACTTCACCCCAGAAGTCACACAAACAGGGCTTAAAAAATAGCGAACCACCACGTTAAGTGATCCATCCTTCCATCCGAAGGGATAATGAACTGTAAATTTGGGGAAAGTCTGATCAATTTCACAAACACCAATTGATTTCATGTAAGATCTCTTTGCTTTTGAAGACGTCCCATTGCCAATAGCACATGAAAGAGACATGTCTGGGTCTCAATTTAGATTAGGCTTTAGGGTGATAAGTGGGTAGGGCTGGATGAGACCTTCTCTGTTGTCATGTGAATGCCTTGAAGCCAAGTTTACCAACGCTCCTCTCAGACAGGGATCTCATGAAGGAAGTCTAGCAAACCCCTTGGGAGAGAAAGAGCCATCTCTCTGTTTAGGCCTCTGACCCAGACGCATGCCAATAGCCAGACAAAATGTTTTCTTAATAAATGTTATTAACCATGGAAAGCCATCAAAAAGGCAGGTAGGAAGAACAAAAATGTCTGCTCTATGTTTTAAGTCAACTTAGATTAGCGACTAATGCTAACCAGTCCCTGTAGCATTAGTCTGTCAGAAAGAGTAGGCCTACCACACAGTGAGGACAACAATCGACAATCTGACTGAATTGAGTGTTATCAAGCTGTTCTTTGCTTGTATATATTTAGACGGACTAATGGGACGATGATTTAAAAAACAGGGCCCACGCTTACTTATGGAGTTTTTTTCTTTGCTTTTGGCTTCTTTTTGTGTACCTCCAGGGAAGTAACACAAACCTTGCACAAGCCAAACCGAGTGTGTTGTGCAGGAGAATGGTACAGTTTCCAGAGTTAGTTAGGGGAGAGTGTGGCTCCTAGTGATGATGAAAGTATTACGCTGTCAGATATAATAATGGGTTTGGATGGGCCTGGGTCACGACAGTGCGTAGTCCTAATGCTAACCCTATGAATCATTGAATTGCTGATCGACGGGCCAAAACCTGCCGCAAGTATTAGCTTTCTAATCTTTCCGCCACCGGATCTATTCAACACAATCACCATCAGAACACCGGGCCCAAGGAGTAATCAAAGCGAGGCGGACTACCGGGCACTCCAGAACCCAACCACAATTGCAGTATCTACACCACTGTTCCCATGGGAAGGCTGAAACCCTACTCTACTCTGCAGCCACGGCTACCTCGGCAATCCAACACAGCGACTGGAGCAGAGCGTAGTTCAGTCCTTGTTTAGAATTTGAGTGATTCTTTTTTTTTTCCGAAATGGAGGGAGTACAAGGGTGGGGAAGGAGATTTTTGCACCATTTCCTTCAAGGGGCTGGTCTGAAGTTCTTGTGTCTAGCCAACTTTTTTTTTGAGTGGTGGGAGAGGAAAAACAACCAATATCTAATAATTTCCCTCATTTGTTGTCCTTTCCCTCTCTCCTCCTTCTCCACATTCCTTCACTTCCTTACGTCTCTGGCCTCCTCCGCCGATGCACGCTTTCGCTTTGATGGATCCTCGAGATTAAGGCAGTGATGAAATATTTCCTTATTGTCAGTAATCTCGAGCAAATAAACGGCAGTCTGCTCCTTATTAGGGCTGCAGCTCCATTAGGTTCCCAGACTGCTCCATGCTCTGACCCGCGTGTTAACTCTGATTAGGTCATATGATAAACATTAGCACTGCCGCTTTTCCCACAAACTCAGCACCTAAAAACCATAGCCCCGGGGCGGCAACGTGACACGGAGGCTTTTCAAAGCTGAGCCGCGTGTGTCCTTTCAAGGCACCTCGTTAGGCTTTTCTGATGGGATGAAAGAGCCACATTAAAAAAAGAGAGAGAGAAGAGAGTGGAAAGAGGAGAGGTGGGAGGGAGGTGTATTGGGGGGTGGGGGTGTTTAGGACGGACTGGTGGGGGGGCAGTTAGGAAAGGAGTCTACTATTGGGGACATGTAGAGATAGTGTGGTACGCACGCTAACAACGGACCGTGAGCCTAGCTCTCGTTACCACCTTTATGGCTTTATGTCAGAAGTGTTTAAAACAGTTGGCATGGTAACGGTCACAGATGTCCAGATACGGAATCTGTAATAAGTTCCGCTAATAGATAGCGCATGGCCTGATCAGAGGCCCGCCAGCTGCCAGCTGCAAAGTGCTTTTGTCCACGGAAAGAAAAGTTAATGAGCTGCAGCATATTTTTATGGGGTGAAAAACATGATATTAGTCAAGTCAAGAAGACTCTATTAAAGACTAAGCATACCATGAAGACATACTTGTAAATTTAATTAAACACCAGAAACAACATTATGACTTTAAAAAAAAAAAGCTAAATCCAGTACATGCTTCTTTTATCTATAAACTCAATTTTATTTCAACAAAATGTTTGCTGCTACAGGATTTTAGTACCTTAGCATGGCTCTCCTCAAGTGCTTCCTGAAGGCAGGTCACCTGGCGGCCGAGGTGGATGAGCGTGATCTCGTCTTGGAAGACTTGGCAGTTCAGCTTCATCTTCTCCAGTAAACGCACCTCCACCTTCCTGCAAGGGCACATTTTGGATGGGAAGCACATCAGGGGTGCATTTCTCGAAAGCGCAGTTGCTAACTACGGTAGCTACTTTGTTGGTTGCAGTGCAATTTCCCATTGGCAGCTACTCAAGTTGCTAACTGCTCACAACTACACTTTCGAGAAATGCACCCCTGATCATTTGATCGTTTTCTTTATTCCTGCCTACTGCCATTGTCTAATGACACCTGAGTGAGAACTGCCTCCCAGTGTCCTGTCATACATCACTCGCAAGGCAGCTCCCACCGACTAACGTTACACATCAAACCCACCCTGGGATGGATTCAGTGTATAAATGATTCAAAGGCACATTGATTGGGTTCATATGGACATCTGTGCCCATTTTCCCTGGCGCTCGGGGGAAAGTTGATTAATGGCTAGGCAGCGGCAGCATTGTGTGTGTGTGCGTGTGTGTGCCTGTGTGTGTGTACGTGTGTGTGTGTGTGTGTGTGTGTGTGTGTGTGTGTGTGTGTGTGTGTGTGTGTGTGTGTGTGTGTGTGTGTGTGTGCGTGTGTGTGCGTGTGCCTGTATGTGTGTGTGTGTGTGTGCGTGTGTGTGCCTGTGTGTGTGTACGTGTGTGTGTGTGTGTGCGCGCGCACACGGGTATGTGTGCCCAAGGGAGGTCCGGTATTCAGTTACTTATCAAGTGATTAATGTGGGACCCAAAGTGGCGGGGAATGATTTCCCTTTGTTCCTTTTTTTTTAAAACATGCCTGCCTTGGTATCTGTAGGGCCTACACAGGGCCGGATTAAGATGGCCTAGGGCCCACTAGGCAACAGGTTGCGGTGGGCCCCCCCTGGAAGGAAAATAATTTTGCAACAAATTTACATAGACAGTGTCAATAATTACGAGTTAGGAATTAAGCATAAGTTGTCTACCAACTGCTCTCAATAAGACATGTGAGTTTTTCAATATTGCATCCTGTCACATTTCCGCAATTTTGCACTTTTTACACCCTGGCAGGCGGGGGCCCCTAGGCTGCAGCCATATCTAGCCATGTGCGCCGTTAATCCGGGCCTGGGCCTACACTGGCCTAGCCTACCCTACCCTACCCCACCAACAAACAACAAAAAAGTCACAATAAATCCTGGCTGTTTTGGGAGGCAGTGATTGAACGTTGCAGTGCTGGGAAAGGGTAAGCAATATCACATCCACTTCTGTGACTGCTCCAACACTTCCTCTGCGGTCGTATCAGTGCAGGATCGCATTCCTCCCTAAATGTCTCTCTTCCTCCCTTGTGGTGGAGATAAAGGTTGCAAGTTCTTCAGGGCAGAGTTCCTGATTAAGATATTTATCTTGCGCATGCTAACTAGTCATTATTGGATTTTCCAGACCAATAAGTTGACATGTGTAAACATGCGTACGCAGATGTGTATCCGTTTGTGTGTGTGTGCGTGTGCGTGTTCGTGTGTGTGTGCGTGTGTATGTGTGTGTGTGTGTGTGTGTGTGCGTGCGTGCGTGTGTGTGTGTGTGTGTATTAAACCATTAAAGCATGTTAATTTGGTCCAGCTCCACTGCTAAGTAGATATACTGGCCTGTATCCTAAAATGGTTTCTACGTACGTGGATCAGCTTTCCCCAGAGGTGAATAAATGCCACTTTTGATATTTGGTCAACTCTTTTTTATTTCTGTTTAGCCTCCACTACAATGGATAAAAATGTCAATGTGGATTGGTTTCTCTGCTAATGTGGTGCGCAGTATGTTACCGAGGGGTGTAACCAATAATCATTTTGTATTGATGCATCTAGCCTACAGTCGCCGATTCCATTCATCGATTCATCCACAAGAGAATCGATTAATCATCGTTTTTGTTATTATTGCACTCCTTCTGTGAGGCAATTTTATTTTGCTCATGCAGTAATAATAAATAATAATACTGACTGCAGTAATGATCTTCCTCAAATAAAATGTATAAAAATATAATAAAAGTACTCTACTCTACTCTACTCTACTTCTGCTAATGTGAAATGTATAATGTCCATCAGCTCCACAGATAAGGTGATATACTCTACCCTGTTGTGAGCGAGGCCACGGTGCTGAGGCTGTCCTTGAGGGCCTGGAGGCCCTGCCTCTTGTCCTGCAGGGAGCCCTGCGCCTTAGCCAGCCGCTCCTCCAGCTCCGCACAGCACAGCTGCTCCACGGCCTGCTCAGTGTCCATGCTTCTCAGCTCACCGCAGAAAGCCACCAGGCCGTGGTGGAGCTCCTGCACCTGTAGAGCGATGCATGGATGAATGAGTGAATGAATCCATCAATCAATCAAAAATATTTATATAGCACATTATCATACATAAATGTCATTCAACGTGCTTAAGAATAGAAAGAAGAGAAGAATGAATGGATTAACACTAGAACTACCACGGAGGGGTCAATTGACCTTTTTACCTAAAAGCCCCACAAGAGGGTCATTTGACCCTTTGGACCCCCTGCGGACACTCCTTTTGTTGTGGAAATGTGGCTGTTAGCAGCTCACAGCTGTCACTTGAGACACAGAGTGTGTGTGTGTGTGTGTGTGTGCGTGCGTGTGTGGATCATTTCCAATGCCTGTTGAGTGCTGTATCTCTGCATCTCCGTTCCATGGAGAGGAGCTTCTTTCACCACAAAATTCTTGAGGGAAGTGAAGCAGTAGTCCACATGCACTGGTATTTATCCATCTAACAATTGCCAGGTTACATTCACATGAGTCGTTATGGTAACATGGCATGGGAGATTCACAAGTTACAGTTTTTCTCGATTGGTTTGGCTAATTTCTCGAAACTGAGATGACATTCTCAAAACAACACGGACAAATCCCCAAACCAACTTGCAATTTCCCAAAACAGAATGGCATCTTTCATTGCTTTCATCAGATATCAAATGCTTTGTACTTGTCTCAAATATTTACATCTCTGCAGATGGATATGTACAAATACCCTTCAGTTGACACATTCAGAATACATTTAGCACATTTTCCAAATAAATTGACCTTGCTTATCTAAACGAATTAGACAATTCTCAGTCTAATGGTTGCCCTCTCCAAAACATGTCAGCATTATTTCATTGTGTAAGTCATCATATGCAAAGTGGTCTACGCAATTCCCAAAACAGTTAAGGACATCATATTTTAAGAATTTCATTACATAGTAAATTCATGACAGTGTTCAACAGGTCAGATGGTATTGTAACTTAACTAGTTAGTAGAAAATAATTTTACAACCGTGTAAACTACAGTTTCCTCTGTTATTTGGCTAATTTCATGACACTTTTTCAAACGACATTCTGTTTTGAACAATTGCTAGTTGCTTTGGCATTTGTCCATGTTATTTTGAGAATGTTATCTCTGTTTTGAGAAATGAGCCAAACCCATGAGAAACCTGTGATATATGGGCATTACTTTCTATATATGAATTTACAGTAAAGAAAGTTACTGATAAATGTCCTTGGTAAATTATCCGTGTTGTCAAACTTCAATGGTTTCACTCACTTTTTCATTTTTATACATAGTCGAAATCTGTTAGCTGAACGTAGATAAAACACCTAACCATTTTGACTGGCAGTGCTTACACAATGGCAAAGGGACAATGTATTTTGGGGGTACTGATGATATATGTGGGGAAGAAATTTAGTTTTGACACATGGGTAAACTGTTTTTGGGGTGATATGAACGAGTGATGAGGATCCATGTAGTTATGACAGTTATGACAGTTTTGACAGAAGGACTAAATGAATGCAAATGCAATTGAGAAGGATCTATGCCATTTTGATGGTACTGACCATTTATATGTGAGACGGTTAAGTGCTGATGCAAGAATGAGGTGTTTTGGGAGGTATATGACATTTTGCTAGTTATCTGAACTGTTTTGCAGAAGTGTAAGAATGTTTGGCCAAATGACCCAATGGTTATAGGAATGTCATCTCAGTTTCAAGAAATGAGCCAAACCAATCGAGAAAAACTGTAATTCAACCATTATCTGGTTGCAGTCATATGATTCGTCATGATCACATGGGACATTCACACGTTCATTGACTTATATGAAGAAAATGTGCTGACATGTTTTCAGGACAACTATTACACTGAGAATCAACCAATTGGGATAGATCAGCAAGGTACATTCATTTGAAAATTCTACTAAATGTAAGCTGATTGTGTTAACGGTAGGATACTTGTACATAGCCATTTGCAAGGATGTACTAAATGATTGAGACATGTACAAAAGCATTTGAAATTTGATGAAAGCAATGATAAATGCCATTCTGTTGTGAGGAACTGCAAATTAGTTTTGGGATTTGTCCATGTTTTGAGAATGACATCTCAGTTTCTAGAAATGAGCCAAACCAATGGAGAAAAACTGTAACACACTCTCCACCAAACTGCTATCTGTCTTTGCTGCTGATATCTTCATGCAAGTTGCTATTTACCTGTGGTGATTTTGGAGGCTGACCGCCCTTGGGAAGAAGCTTTCTGTCCCTGTTTGTCTTGGCTGTTAGCACTGTAAGGTGTGACCCCCTCACCCCTCACCCCACACACGGCCCCTAACAGCCTCATTACCATAACAAAATGAGTGATTAGTGTATTAGGTAAAAGCCTCCGGGTCAAATGACCCCTCTCTGGTACTTCTAGGTAGGCAGAAAAATCCTGGTAGTTCTAGTGTTAATGAATGAATGAATGAGTGAGTGAGTGAGTGAGTGAGTGAGTGAGTGAGTGAGTGAGTGAGTGAGTGAGTGAGTGAGTGAGTGAGTGAGTGAGTGAGTGAGTGAGTGAGTGAGTGAGTGAGTGAGTGAGTACTTAGGCCTACTACAACTTTACAGTAAATGCTGAATAGCGGCCAAGTTGAGGTGCAAATTTGGAAGAGATGATGGTACAACTAATGGAACACTAAGGTTTAACTTTCTCCATGTCCATGTGGAACTTCTCTATGTGTATCTTTCCAAACTCGTGTAGGACTTAGAGCCGTGTCTGGTTATACTTCACTTGACGTGTCGCTGTATAACACATTCATAACAGCTTGTTATACACTTTGCACGAAGGATTCATGACTGTTTCGTAAGACATTCATACCAAACCTTAAATAAACATGGAAGACAAAAGGACAGCAATTGGTCAGTCTCAGTAATTATTGAGGGTTCAGAAGAAAAGCCAAACTGCTGATTTGTTTAACCTTTATTTTGCCAAGTTTCTGCCCTTCCGTCCGCTAGGTTCATGAAAGATTTGGTGTGAATGGGTCATGAAATAATCATGAACGCTTCGTGCAGTCTTTATAACAGCTGCTATGAATGTGTTATGCAGGAACATGTCAAGTAAAGTGTTACCAAAGGGGTATGCCACTATTTTGGGGCTTAATACAGTTAAAATCGTTGGCTGGGGTTTATAAAGGTGGTAAAGTGTCTTATTTTTCATGTGAAGATTTGTCTTGCTTTAAGACAAATTAAAAGAGGGAGTATGTAGCTAAGCTAGTGAAAGCCAATGAATCACTGTAGCATGTAGCATGCTTCATGGATGCATTGACTTTCACTAGCTTAGCGACATGCCTCTTTTACAGTATTTCTCAATTGGTTTTGTACATTTCTCGAATCTCTCTCGCAATTTGCAAAACATAATATTCATTCTCAAAACAGCTTTAACAAATGGCAAAACACGGTGGATAACCTGCAAAACCGAGTCTCTTGCTCAAAACTCTTATTTGTCTTTCAAAACCAAGTTTTTTGTGTCAATAAACGTATCAGCGCCAGCAGAATGGTTAGTCATTGTGTATGGACAAGCTAGTCAAATCAATTTCTCGTGATGTCAATTGAATAGTACACTCTTGAGGATCTTTTCTGAAGCGAAATGCTGTTTAGATTGGATGGGAAATGTTGTAAATTCAGTTTTATATTACATTGATCAGATAAGATTGAGATAGTTTCATGCATTCAGTGACAAAGCTTTTTGAGTGATATGACAAAAGCAATTGATAATGTACGAAATCACTGAGAATTGTACACAGCCATGGCATGGTGGACGAGAGCATTTGCTATATGCCGAAAACAATGAGAAACTGATTTGACCATGTGCAGAGGTAACACCAGGAAGTCACAATTGAACAAAGACTTTTGAGAATCATTATTCTGTTGTGAGAAATGTACAAAACCAATTGAGAAAAACTGTAATACATCAAATTAAACAGCATCATATTACATGTAGCCTAATTAGTAAACTGCATTTTACTGTATGTGAGAACAACAGGTCATTATTTTTGTGGCATTTTTGCCATAATGACTGGATAGTCTAATTAATCCACAATGACACCACACATGAACGTTTCTGCACTGAGATTGCAGGAAAACCACAAAATAATAATAATAATAAAACAACGCTGTCTTGTAATACAAGTTTGATCACTAATATTTTCCCACAGCTCACCTGTAAGATGACGCTCTGAAGGGATTCCACCTGTTGATTCAGCTCCTGCAGTTTGTCATCATCAGTGCAGTGTTGGATTTCACTTTCCACATCAGAGGTCTCATCAGAGACTTCAGGGGCTGCTGAGGGTTCTGGCTCCATTGGCGTCACCTGGGAACGTGCACAAAAGATGCTGATTACGTGATTATATAATTGCATGTCACTCACGCGTGCTTTGATTGATAGACAATTCAGCTAAGGCTGTAAAGTATTTTTCCAAGCGTATGATTGTGAATCACCCACCGCGGCGAGTGGGGCGGTATTGGTTGAGGAGTAAGTTCCTGTAAGTTGCTCGAAAAGCTGTCATGAAAACAAACAGAAAACTCGTTAATGGATTTTGGATTGAGCTTGAGAGAGAAACACAGAGGATCCAGGAAGACGACTGGTTGAGTCTGCATGCCAGGGCATAATGCTGTGGAACCACATAAAAGGCAAACCGGCTCTGATATTGGCAGCGCTCACTGGCATCTGCCCAGTGCCCGCACCGCACGGCCACACCTGTGTGATGCGAACCAGAAGCATGATTGGGCCTGCCTTGTCGAACATGCATGCATGTGGGGCAGGGGCAGGAGAAAGAGGTGCTTGCATGTGAAGGACCATTCAGAGCGGGCACAATGCATGCAAATGGCTGTTTTGCTCGGCAGGCACGGTTTGTTTTGAACGCGCTGCTTGTTTGCCCCGCTCACGGTGGTCTTGAACGGTCAAGCGGCGCTGACTGGGCGTGCTGCATGCAGACACATCAAAGGGGCACGTGTGTGCCTCACCTCAATGCACATTCAAGTGAAAATGGGACACAGGCCACTCCGGTTGCCCATTCCGCATTAACTTTTCCAGCCTGCGCAGTTGCTTTCGCACGTAGCCTACTGCTACTTCTACTCTCCGTCTGTCTGTCTGCCTGTCTTCCCACTTGTCTGTCTTTTTGTCTGTCTTTTTGTCTGTCTGTCTGTCTGTCTGTCTGTCTGTCTGTCTGTCTGTCTGTCTGTGCTGCCCTTGAACCCGAATTCCACAGGGAAGAAAAAGCAGCAATGATGTTGCAGAACACAAATATGTCACATAAAAAACGCATAATTGTTATGTACCTCCAGAAACCAGAACTGTAAGACAAGAACCAAGGCATTTCCTGTACAACACGCCTAATTACAGATAATTG
Source organism: Engraulis encrasicolus (assembly GCF_034702125.1). Classification (NCBI taxonomy): domain Eukaryota; kingdom Metazoa; phylum Chordata; class Actinopteri; order Clupeiformes; family Engraulidae; genus Engraulis; species Engraulis encrasicolus. The sequence goes on from NC_085880.1 coordinate 3,179,957, forward strand.
AGGTTCATTCTTTGAAATGGCATGCTATGGAAAAAAAACCCAGTGTCTTCAGTCTGGTATTGCAAGCCCTAAAGCAGAAAGGGAACAGATACAGCTACTGCACTACATAATTACACTTAAAAGTACACAGTAAAAAATGCAGTGTTAATTCAACACTTAGAGAGTACTCTTGGACCAAATATACTCAAGAAGGTGTTACATCGACTCTCCAAGAGTTGAACTGACATTGCATTTTTTGTTGTGTATTTCCTGACAAGCTCTTACCTTTTCACACAGTTGAAGCTCTATGAGTTGGCTATTGGAGCCAAGGAGACTTCCCACCTGCTGATCCATAGGTAAATCATCTGTATGAGCACAATAGTAAAAAAAAACATTAAGACAGCGATACTAACAAAAACAAAAGGCACATGTGCAACCACTAAGGGGTGTAACGCGCTCAACTCAAACAAAGTGAACAACTGGGTGCTCATTCCTCGAGAATATATGAATTAAATAAAGAGCAGGACAGCACTCCAAGTTTTTGCAACCACCAAACGTAGTGCATTTCTTGTAATAGCAGAAATGAATGTTTTTTTTTTCTTCTAATTTCAAATAGCAACAGGGTTGCCCTTTTGGATCTGAAGAAATAAACACATCTAATCATAAAATATGCCTCGTTAAACCAACAAAAACCTTAAAGCTGCATTGTATGATGTATGTGTTTGCTTATAGGAGAACGGTCACCTTCTGTAGCTCTCAGGGCAAAGGTGTCCTTCTCACTCTCCTTCCCCAGCATCTTCAGGCAGGACTCCAGCACTTTGCCCATGGTGGTGTCCTTGGGTGTCCTCAAATGCACTATCTGCTCCTTTGAGCACACTGGCCGTTTTAGGCAAACAACAATTAGCAACATGCAATGCGAGATAATAATATTAAGTGATGGGTGACCTGGCCAAAATGTTGCTAATGACCTTGTACGACCTGACCAATTCAACCAGGTGATTACCTGGTTGAAGTGGACAATGGATTGTAACTAATGAATCCAGATTACCCATCACTGTAATAAAGTATAAAACAAACTTCAGGGCAATAAAGGTGTTCATTCGTTCATTCATTCATGGAATATGTTCAACATACTATATAGTATATGCCTCTTTGCACCAAAAAAAAACCTGAATTGAGCCTCCTCTTGGCTGATACTGTTCTACTGTCAACTGGATGATGCAGAGTTCTTATCTAGCCAATACTGTACAGTAGATTTCTCTTAAACAAATTAAGGCATTCTGAATTCAGAGCAAAACTTACATAACATTTTTATAATCATACTTCTGTGGTTTGCAAATATAATCTTGAGGAAATGCATAGTTACCTTTAATGGTAATTTCAATTAGCTTTGACTTTCTCTGGGAGACTGCAGTTCTTTGCCTAGAAAAACGATCAGTCATTTTACATTGTGGCCAAAAAAGGAATAAAGTTTAAAAAAAGTAAAGTAATCCAGTCTCAGTAAATGTCAACATTTTTTGGCAAAAGTGACAAAAGCTTCAAGTAGTCTCAAGTGGTCTACAAACATCAAGAATGAAATGTTAGTAGCCTAAATCTCACCCATAATTGTGGACAGAAAACATTACGCAGGTATGTGCACAATACAGACGTACAATACTTGTGGTCAAAAGCACTCCTCTACAAAGTCAAAAATTAAGACAACATTATGAGCATATTGAAATCTGTTTTCTATTATGGCCGGCATTATGGGCAAAATAGTACCACACCAATTATGCGGTACATTTGGATGTCACTTGAGCATGACAAACACGAAGACTCTCAACAACAACGCAAGGCCTGCAAAAAGTAAATAGAGCCTGCAGCTTCAAGCATGGGTCAGGTAACGTTTGTTTACGGAGGTCCAAGGCGGACAATTGTGTTTCTTGCCTACCTGAATCTGAAAGAGCATTGGTTTATGTTGCCGACATGGGGAGAGGAATGGGACTTCGTCATGGACACGAGGGCAGCTGTGAAGCTTTCAACGCTGTGTGAACCAAATGTTGCTGAGGGAGAGAGCGAGAGAGTGAGAGAGAGAGAGAGAGAGAGGCAGATAGACAGGCAGACAGACAGACAGACAGACAGACAAACAGAGAAACAGAGGGGGTGTGGAGACAGAGAGACAGAGACAGAGACGGAGAGATAGACAGGCCGAAAGAATGACAGACAGAGAAAGGCAAAGATGAGGAAAAAACATCAAGACATGACATGGCTTGTTATTACTGCAATTCATCTTCATTTATTTCAGGACAAATGAGATGCTGAAGTACAAAGCTGGACATTGTGCTTGCTTGCCCCATCATCATCTGTTCCATTTAATGCTGTAATGGTTTTCCGAGCCGAGCGGAGCCGAGCCGTACAGCACACTCCACTGGCAGGAGAAAAGAGAGAAGAGCTGAACCGGTGGCAGACATTTAGGCCTACCTACAAGCTCAGGACCACTGACAGCTTTGGCCACCCTTGGGACAAAGTCATCTCAGAGGGCCCCATTCCCAATACATGCAGTGTGATGAGGACCTAGTTCTAGCACCCCCAACAACGCCCCCCCCCCGCCCCCCCCCCCCCCTCCATCCCTCACCTCCCTCCTGGTCCAGGATAACTAATCCCAGACATTTACTCTACCTAGAAGCGAGTCCACCTTTTGGGAGTTCGCGTTAGGTGGATGGAGCTCCTCATAGATGGCAGAAAGCAGCTTCTCACGGTCGTTCAGGTCTGACACCTGGAGAAGGTCCAATGTGTTCAGGTCTATGGAGGCGATATGGGATCCACACAGATCGGCTCCTGTAACACAACACACAGACGGTGTGACGGATGGAGTGATCATTGGAATTGTGGTTGGCTGCACTCTGTCTCACTCCAGCAGGACTGATTCTTTGGTGTATTGTAGTACAGGTAGTTGGTCAGGACACCGTTTCTCGAAAACATTGCTGCTAACCAGTTAGCAAATTACTAGGTTTGCAAAGGGAAATACGTAACTTCGTTAGGAATGACGTGGTTGAGAAATGCACTCCAGGGCCTCAGTTTGGTAACTCCAGGAGGTTTGGGTTCCAGTCTTGACAGGGCAACTCTACTCTACTCCCCTCCATTACAAGCATCATGTCAGATCATCCGCTGCACTACATCAAACCCTGACAGCGAGAGCACTTCATGCGGATACCAGTGAGCAGGCATCCGCCATTTTATGCAAACAAAGACAATGACAAGCCAAGCAAATTTGGTTCCTGTTGAACATTGTAAATCTTTAACAGTATACATCAGCTCCAAATATTCAAAACAGGGTTTTACAACTCTGTTTACAAACCAAGACTGAAAATCTAATGTTTCACATAATGGGGGAAGTGTTGACTGCCCCATGAGTTGCGGGTTGTTCCCTCCCTGCCAAGCAATCACAAGAGGAGGGGGGCCCCTGGCCAGTATTCTGGCAAGGCGCCCCCAACACAGACTGCCCGCAGAGTGACAGATCAAACGATGCACTGGAAGGGCCTCTGGAGAAGGAAGGAAAGAGAGAGAGACCATCAGCCAGGGAGCGACTTACACTATAGGCCAGCGGTCCCTCCCTTGGCCCGGGCATGGGGGAGCCTCTGGGGCTTTTCCCCATGACTAGTGCAGGGTGGGCAGGCAGGGCGGGCTGATGTGCAGGCCGTCCAAGGTGGGTGGGTGGGTGGTTAGTTGAGTAAGGTCAAGCCAATCACTCCAGAAGCAGAGCTACATAGAGGTACACAGCAAGCAAGGAATTTACCCCTGGGCCCAGGGCTCTATTTTGACCTTGCTAAGCTGTATGGGGGGCCCTATTGGCGTTATGCCCTGGGGCCCTGTGTGTAATTATTCCGCCGCTGATTCCCTCCTTACCTCTAATAAGAGGCAGACACTTGTGCAGGCCGATGCCACTGAACCATTGACAGACCTCCTCCGTGTTGAGCTCGGCAAGAGCTTTGGCCGACTGCCCGTTGGACTCCTGCTGCACGAGATCCAGAGAGCCCTGGTCAGTGGACACAGGCGTGTACAAGCATACGCCCAACATATATAGACGAACAGGCAAACACACACACACGCGCACGCGCACGCGCACACACACACACACACACACACACACACACACACACACACACACACACACACACACACACACACACACACACACACACACACACACACACACACACAAATGTGGTAAGGCATACATACCTACACATAATAGGCACGACATGCAGACGCACATGCTGTTCCTTCACATGCGTATATACAGACAAGTGGAGGCTTTCGAACACAGAAATGCAAACCACAGCCTATGCTGATTTATAGAGAACCATAGAGGTGCACAAAGTCACAGTGAAACATATGCATATAGGCTACACATTACTTACACAACACACAAGGAGAAACTGTGCACGTGCACACTCACAACAACGTGTGTACAGTGAAAACACTCTATATTAACAAGTGTTAATGCCAATAATGAGCTTTAAAGTGCTTTAAAAGACAATCGTTCAAGCTTCCCAGTCACATTGACTCTTTATTGCCCTGTGGGTTCAGCACAAAAGGCCCAGCACTACAGGCCAAAGTATACTTGACCGTTTAAAAAGGGAAATGTGGGCTCATGCCGATTGTAGTTGTGTTACTCACAGAGCATTTAATAACTGAAATGGATTTTTATCTCCTGTATAAAACATGGCGTGTGCCAAGAGAGAGACTTGGCAACGCCAACCGGTTGCACGAGAGGCCATTTGATCAGAAGTGTGTGGTTTGGCAGCATCCCAAACTCTTGGTAAACGTTCATGCATAATGGTGGAGCGTATCGTTAAAGAAAAGATTGTTGTTAGTGAGCAATTTCACCGACAAATACACCCACTGCCCAATTCCACTGACTCTGCACGGCGCTGCTCAATTTTGGGGTACTCCGTTATCAACGTAATTAGATGACATAAAATATAGGTTCAAGGCCTTGTGGAAATACATAAGGAAAAACGTGGCCCCGAGGTTTGCGACTCTGCCAATTTCTACCGTCTGCCCCTCAAACCAGAAAAGCTTACAGGAAAATGTTTCTGATTGATGTTTTGCAGGTTCTGACAGACAACGACCAATGTACCATATCTGACTTCGAATAATGTGCATAGACAGTTTTTTACCTCTGAAATGTTGTGTTTCAATGTGCACATTAAATCTCATTAATGCCACAAAACAACTATAAAACTCAAAAATGCAAGTTTCAACATGTCACATGTGGTATCAGTTACAGTAAACTCTTCTTACCTTTCCAGCAAAATTTCCATTTTGGTCCTTTGATTGTGGTATATAAGAGGCTGGAATGAAATAAAAGGTGCAGTATTGTTATTGGCAGGCATAGACTAACGTCAATATTTCAACACAATTGAAAGAATCAAAGTGGCTCCAGTTCAGTTAGCTCTGTAATTGACAGAGGCTCTACTATTGTTAACATGGGCTTTGGAGTCGTATCAACAAAACAAGAATAACGTTTGGTAGCACAGGGACACCACATTTATCATGGAGTTATCTAAAGCTAGTAATCTAACCAGCTAACGACCAACAATTATAACTTTCAACACTCAATCTTTTATGTTCACATGGAACAATTGGAACGGATGGAATAAAAGTCTTTCCTAACAGCTATCTGTCAGCAAACAAATTCCGCTAATAAAGGTTTGCATGTATTTTCTCAGTTTCCAACAAAAACAGAAGATTAGCCTTTAAGTGGGATTGTCGACATTGGTGGCCTGAGGAGATGAGTTGCACGTCATCCCAGTAATTTCAGGTACTGTTCACAAAAACAATTGGCTAATACGAGGCCAACAGTAGCAAACTGAAGGGAGAAAAACAGCCATATTGTCTGGAGAGCACATGCTGTTACGTGTCAAATAACACAACAGTTAAATCATTCATTCATACAGAAAGAACTACGTACTACCATGTCTCATGTCATGATGAATGAAGAGGTTGAAAACATTGTTAAAAAAAAAAACCCCTAGCTTCACCAAGTCTCAGAGGATTTGAATCTGATTAAAGGTTTACACTGCTCACCACATGAATAATGGTGTTTTAACAGTTCAAGGGCAGGAAACACCCAACAATAAACAACAAGCAAGGACTAATTAGTAAGGACAAAGGAAGACCCAGAGGCAAAACTGGCTTTCCCACACGGACCCCAATTTCACTTCTGCCCCAATTACAAACTTCTGCCATAGACATTGTGTACACTTAACACTATGCTATATACAGTTATGACTTATTTACATGCGTTTTGTTCAGTGTAAACTTGGACTGAACAACATACAGCTTTTGCTCAGGTTTCAACAACACTTAAGGTGGGCTGGACCAGATATTCTAAGAGTACAATATCAATATTGTCCATCAGTCTCTGTGTGTGGTGGACATGGCCCTCTCTAATGTAGGCCAGAGAAAAAAAACAGAATCGGGCCCTAAAGATCTAACCTGGCTCTCACGATAGTTGTTACCAACGTAACCTTGTGCGAGCTCACGAAGTTTAACGAAGATGCACAAAGCATGAAGGGTCTGCCTGAGAGCCAGGCTACTAAAAATCGTCTTCCCTCCGGGAGATGCACTGTATGCCAGATTCCCAGTCCAGGCCTGCGCAATACTCTGCAATTTGGCAGCCGTGGCTTCCTTACCAACAGTTATCCGTCGTTGCCGTGGCGACTCTTCCTCCTCTGGCAGGTTGTCAGTGCTTTGACCTATGGCGTGGAAGGTGTGGCTCCTGGGCATGCTTTCTCCCAGGCTAAACGTCCGAGCAGCTGGTTTCTACAACCACATACAGTATATGACATGTTTGGGGCAAAAACAAGTCAGACATCATATTTCTTAGGTACATACAGTAATGAGTCATACGTAAAGTAGGCCTACATAATGTGTTCTGTGTTTGCCTACACTGTTACTTTGTTGCTGTCATTGCAAGCAATGGGTAAGTCATCAACAGGCAGGTGCCAGAAGCACCATACTGAGAGGAAAAGGTTGGATGAGTTTTAAGGACCCCACATTGACTAACAAAACAGCAAACATTATTGCAGCCTTTGTGTTTGTCTCTGCGGTTAGGGATTTTGGGGGGAGCAAACTAATATTATATTCTTTCACAGGGCCCACAATGTTTTGAAGAGACCCTGGGGAAGTATTACTTTCCCATTCTCTTGCACACTGTCATTTGTTTCGTTGAGTGCCTCACTCACCCGTTGGTGGAGGAGGGAAGTCTCCATTTTGCAGCTGAGGGGAAGGAGTCGAAGCTTCTCGGCTTTTAGTAAGTCACGGCTGCTGGCAGAGTCCTTGCTGCCTAGATCATCTGAAAAGGGGGACAAGAGAGAACCAAAAACAGCATGTCAGGAGGAAGTTCACAGTAGCCCATGTGCTGATGGAAAAAAAGAAACGCGAGAGAGAGACTGGCAGTGTTGAAGGTCTCAACTCTCTTTGGGTCACTGAGACCCTCTCTGGGAAACCAAACAAGCTCAGTGTTGAACCAACATGGGAAAATATTAGCCTCAAACTTGGACTTGTCATATCCAGATACCCATATTTGGTGTACAACTCCTCTGGCAAATACTTTGGCCCTTTTTTACTCTTTTTCCCCCACTCTCTAGCTGTTGTTATTGAAAGAGTCATTCAATTTTTATCCCTTGATTGGAAAGAAGACATAATTGCTGTGTTGCAGTGTTCTGCTGTCACACCCAAGTAGTCTTTGGTCACGTCCCTCTTTGCTTCGCTGGCTTTGTGTCTAGCCAGGGGGAGGATAATCTAATGTCATGAACCCTCAGACCTGTCCACACATGGCAGTCTGCTTTATTGGAATTGGATGTTGTGGCCACGGTTTCCTCGGCAACCCCGAAAAGGACATACGAAGGTCTGGCTGGCCGATGGCATACTTTTGTGACAACCCATGGTTTCCCACAGAAAACAGACATTCAAACATTCCCACAAACACATTGCCGGGCCTGCGAGTGCGGTGCGAGGGAACGGCTTCTCTGTTGCTGCTGCTGCTGCTGCTGCTGCTGCTCCTGCTCCACTCCTGCCCTTTCCGAGCCAGCTCCGAAAGCCATCAAGGCTGGGAATTGTCATTCCAATATGTCCATCTATTTTTCTTTCATAACTCCGCTCTCTGACCCCTGTGCTGTTCGGGGTAATTATGAGCTGCATGAGTCAACCTCCCATGCTTAACTTGATACCCCAGACATCCCTTGAAGTTTGTATTTTAGTGATCTATTTTGTTGAAATATTGTTTGTGGCCCTTGGCCAAGTCTTGGGTACAGAGTACAGAGACATACGCGTAACGCGGACACACATGCACACGCGCACGCACGCACACACACACACACACTTGTCGTCGAAGTGGACTGACTTCTTTAAATGCAGCCACAAAATCAAGCTGGTCCCACACCACACTGCACCTGAATATGGACAAGGGATACAAATAGTAAGATTTAAAAAAAAGCTGCACAATCCTACACTACAAATTTCTTGTAGAAAGGCAGAAAGGCAGGCAGATCAATAGGTATACAGACAGACAGGTAGAGGAGCAAGCAGAGGGGCAAGCAGGCAGAAAAAATATTACCTTTCTCTAATGCTTCTCTACAATTGAAAACCCAACCATACATGTACGGCAGTATTTGATACTACAAAGGGTAGCCATTCAATTGGAGGACATGTGGCTATGTGGAGAATACACAATAAAAGCCTTTTCTGAGTACTGTACTGTCATCATCCACACAGTTACTCACAATCGTGTACAATTGCCACAGCATAGTACTTCTAGAGGCTGCAAGACGAGGGTCAGGGGCGGAGCTATAGGGGCAGCAAGCAGGGCATTTACCCCTGGGCCCAGGGCCCTCCTGTATTGGTGATGATGGGGGCCCTATCATGACCTTGGCAGGTTGCTTTATCAGTGTTTTGCCCTGGGGCCCTGTGTGCAGTTGTTCTGACAAGGGTCATCTCTCCCAACCTTCAAAAAGACTCCTCTCTTTCGTGACTATTTACTGCACTAATGCCTGACGTGGCCCAGATCCAGAAGATCTCTAAGGCCTGTTGCGTGGGTGTGTGTACTCTACTTAACTTGTGCTCATGTACTTAAAAATAAAAAATAAAAATCACTAACCCTACTTTTGCATATTTCCCGTGCCTTCCTTTTTTTTTTTAAAAAAAGTTTTTTTTTGGGGGGGGGGGGGGGGGCTTTTATTGCCTTTATTTGACAAGAAGGTAGTGAGTGGGCAGAGAGAGATGAAGAAGGTTCGGCAAAGGACCCGGGCCAGGAGTCGAACCCGGGTTGGCGGCATCGCAAACAAGTGCCCTACCATTTGCGCCACGTTAGGGCCAGTGTCTTCCTTTTTATCTGCATGTGATGTATGGTGTCCTCGATTGTAAGTGGCTTTGGATAAAAATCGTCTGCCAAATGTAATGTAATGTAATGCAATGTAATGTAATATCTGATGCCACAAAAGCTTCTTCTAGACTCTATTACAGTAGAGGACATGGTCAATGGAGAATGCACACTACAAGCCATCATTCAGAGGACGCACCATCAGTACTGTCATCCCTCTCTCTCACTCACTCACTCACGCCACGGGGGTCACTTCCTGGTTCCTGGAATCCTCTTGTGCACCCCTGCTGTGCTCTCCACTCCACAGCATCTCACTTGGCCTACTTATCAGGCCGCTCTCATAACAACAACAACAGCAGCGCAAGTGTGCCTCAGAACCAACAGCTCTTGGTTTGGTTCATTTTCCATAGGGTCAAGAAAGCTTTACGGTGTTATACAATTTGCTGTCTGCTGTTGGCAATGACCATGCTGTAGTGCAGTGTTTCCCAACCTTTTTTGTCTTGTGTACCCCCAAGCCTTTTCGTTGTGCCATGAGAGTACCCCCTAAGTCAAGTTCTATACCGCTTTCTCTATCCCAATGTAACTAAGCTACATGTATTTGATAAAATTGCATGTTTCCGCGTCCCCCCTGCAGTGTGCTCGCGTACCCCTAGTGCTACACGTACCCCTGGTTGGGAAACACTGCTGTAGTGCATTACTATATTATGCCATCGTAGTGCAGTGCTATGGTAGTTCACACTTCTCTTTTGAAAGTTGCTTTGGTTATAACGCGTCTGCCAAATGCAATGTAATGATAATAATAATAATAATAATAATAATAATAATAATAATAATAATAATTATTATTATTATTATTATAATAATAACAATAATAATAATAATAATTATAATAATAAAAATAGATCACTTCACAGCTTGTACGTGGCATAGTGAAAATTTTACTACCTGATGGTACCAAATAATTGCACAAGGGACGTGAAAGGTGACGATATCTAGGTAGTGCGAACTGACTGAGACACATCCTCAGAATACCCCCGCCTCGGCTTACTGTACAGTACCATACATCCTGAGGACAAGGAGGACATGAGAAAAGCAGAAAGGAGGATATGAATACAGTGAGGAGGGGGAGAAATCCTGGGAAAATGCCCCATTAAGATACCCATCCTTCCCCAAGTACAGTAGCCTATACAGTATGGTCGGCCAGTCAAGGATACGGATGCAGACAGAGAAGGTGGTGGAGTTGGTGGGTGGATGGGATGCAGTGTGATGGGGTGGGAGAATGGAAGGGAGTAGGAGAGAGAGAAGGAGAGGGAGAAGGAGAGGGAGAAGGAGAGGGAATGAGAGATGGAGTGGGAGAATGAGAGGGAGAGGGAGAGGGTGGGGAGGATGTGAGAGGAGGTGAGGAGGAGGCCTGTGAGTTCAGGGGAAAATCTCAGTAATGGCGAGGAGTCACTGCAGGTCAAGCTCTGAGAGAGGCCGTCTGGACAGGGCCTCTCAGTCAAACGCTTCGCCCCCGACATGAATAAATACACAACCATGCAAACACACACACATGCACATGCTCGCACACACACACACAAAAACACACACATATGCGCGCACACACACAGATGCATGCGCGCGCACACACACACACACACACACACACACACACACACACACACACACACACACACACACACACACACACACACACACACACACACACACACACACACACACACACACACACATGTACACATGTACACATGTGCAATGGCATGCACATGCACACACACACACACACACACACGCACACACACACACACACACACTGAGAGAAAGGCACACACTCTAAAATGCCTACAGTCCACAGATATTCTCCCATACACACAGAAACACTCATTGTACAATCAAGTCAGGCAGGAGAGTGAGACACACACGTCCTATTAAACTGAAGGTTTGCAGCGAGCAAGAGAGCGAGCCATCAGCCAGGGAGGCCAGTGGGTATCACGCAGGTCAGGGAAGCGAGACGCCTGCATGGGAGATCGTGGGAAGAGGCCGGGTGTTTCCAGACTGCCAGCTGTTTCCCCCAACGCTTGCTTGCTTGCTTGAAGAGCTGCCGCTGCTCTCTCTCTCTGACCAATTTTCACACATGCCATGCCACCCCCTAGGATAATTTCTTTTCTTTTTGAGTGTTAAAAAAACGCAGAAAAGCTATGAAATTCCACAAATACGGTAATTATTTTTTTACAGCCACAATGCCTTGTGTGCTTGGCGGTGCTAAGAAATGCGGTCGGAGAAGTGAGAGTCCATTTGGAATTCCTCGAGTAAAGGCAGCTCAACAAAAAGGCCTATGAAGTTATTATACATGGTATATTTGCAAATGAAAGGCAGGAAGTAGTTTAGGCCGTTCAATTGGGAGGACAATTGCGTGTTAAAATTGTCAAAAGTTGCATGTTAAATGTGATGAGAATGACAACAGAGGCCTTACTTTGTGCCCTGATTTACTACTACTGTTGCCAAGATACCCATCCAACCCCAACAACCTCACCTGGCCTCTCTTACTGTTTTCAGGTCGACCAGAACTGTGTGAGTGCCTGGGGGGTGCTGTGGCACAGCGCGCTAAGCCCCCCACATTTGGGCTTGCATGCCCACGGGGACCCCGGTTCGAGTCCGTCCGGGGTCATTTCCCGATCCCACCCCGTCTCTCAGTCCCACTCACTTCCTGTCACCATCTCAGACTGTCCTATAAAATAAAGGCATAAAAGCCCCCCACCCCACCCCCTCCCAAAAAAATAAATATATATATATAAAAAGAACTGTGTCAGTGCCTGTGCCCGCACCTGCTACGTTAGGCCCTGAAGTGCTTACCTGCAAACTACCCGTCACGTTCATACCGGCTTTGAAATTTTCTGCACATGACTGTGTGTTACCCGGATGATCCTGCGGTTCGCAGAGAAAAAAAACAAGTATTCCATTCCTTACTGACAAGCACAAAAAAATGATCTCCCTCTCAGCTCAGGTCAAAACTTGAGAACACTGTTTTGGGCGCTGTGGCGCAGCGCGCTGAACCCCCCACACTTGGGCTTGCATGCCCATGGGGACCTCGGTTCGAGTCCGGCCGGGGTCATTTCAACCCTACCCCATCTCTCTCCACACTCACTTCCTGTCGCACCTTCACTGTCCTATCCGAAATAAAGGCGCAAAAAGCCCATAAAAATATCTTTTAAAAAAAAACTTGAGAGCGCTGTGGACGCACAAAAATGCCAAGGCCTTTTTTTGGCTTCAGTCCAGCCCTGCTGCTGGCCTGTTCCAGTCCAATCCAGCCCTACACAGCCACTCATCCCCTCAGGTCCAGTGTATGTGTGTGTATGTGTGTATGTGTGTGTGTGCGTGCGTGCGTGCGTGCGTGCGTGCGTGCGTGTGATTGTGTGAATGAAGTGAAGTGAGCATGCATGCGTGTGTGTGAAGTGTGCAAGTGTGTGTGTGCGCCTGCGTGTGTGCGTGCATCCATGTGTGTGTGTGCTTTCGGCCTTTTGACTGAACAGGAGAAGAGGAGGGAGCCTGGTCCGGAGGGGAGAAGCAACTGGCTTGTGCTGAGTCACTGGAACCCGATGCCTGGGAACCGGTCGAATGGCTGCACACAGGGGACGGCTGAAACAATGTGGCGAGCAGGGAGTCTGCCGCGGTGGCACAGGGGCTATTGTGCCCTCGAGCCACGGCGCACCGGTGGCCCAGTTAGGACACCAGTCACCGAGATGGGCGCCATTCTCTGGATTGCTTTGAAATGGAATTGTAAGTGTATTGGGTCATTCTTTCAAACGCTTTTTTCTTTCTTTTCTTTTTTTTCTTTTCTTTTCTTTTCTTTTCTTTTTTTTCCGTCGAAGCACACAATGCGAAGTTCTTGCCTTTCCGAAGAGAACGGAGGCGAGGCAGCCACGGAAGTGCCGAAAACCACCTGAGTCACAGTTTAGAATAATGGCCACATTGTGCAGCGTCTGCCCGCAAGCTCTTCTAAGCATTTCACGAAAGAGGACACTCGCAAAACAGCCACAATGAATGTTCGCACTGTCTCTTAGCAGATGAAGACTGAGAGGAAGAGTGGGTCATTACAAGCGTGCCAATGGCTTTACAGTTCGAAACTTCAAGCGTAGGCGTTAAAACACAACCTCATGCCACACCTATTGGATATTGTAATGGATTGTAGTGTAAATAGAAATGTTTGAAAGCCCTGTGATACAGCCCTCCACAGCACACAAGTGTACACTGCATACAACAAAATTGCATTCATGCTTCACCTGTGCAAGGGGGCAGCCACCAATGGTGCCCGAAAGGGAGCAGTGTGGCGGAACAGTACCATGCTCAGGGTACCTCAGTCATGGAGGAGGATGGGGAAGAGCACTGGTTAATTACTCCCCCCACCAACCTACCGGGTAGGGAGTCGAACCGGCAACCTTGGGCTACAAATCCGTCGCCCTAACCGCTTACCCATGACTGCCCTCTTCATAAGCAGATCACCATCACACTTGCACACAAATGTGAAAAAACTAACTTACCCAGGTTGTGCTCCGTGAACGGCAGAAGACTAATCCCTATGTTGAAACTCCCTGTAAAAAGAAAACAAAAAACTTTGACCTTTACATATAAAGGTGCATACTACAAACATCTAGCCACTGCTGTGTAGACATTTGTGGGGTGAGACGATATGCATCCTGCCCTTCTATGCATGCTGTGTTCATAGCCCAAATAACATTCCCTTACTCTTTCTGGGGTACTCGGGAAGGGGAGCAACTTGGTAGGTACTACGCAGGAAGCTCTGCATGGACTTCTCCTCATGATTCTTTCCTGTGGGGTGCTCGACAGTGACAGCCCCAGAAGTATCCTCTTCCATGCTTCCAGTGTCCATCGCTGGAGGAGACAAGGGGCAGTCCTCTACTACTACAACGACATCAACATCACAGTCGTCCATCTTCTCCTCCATGTCTTCCTCCAGGTCAGTACTCCTCTCCTCCTTGTCAGTGTCAAACGTGTCCAGCTCAGCGGTGGCCAGGCTGCAGACACTGTCAACGCCCTCGCTACCCGACGTGAGCCCCACACTGTCGTCCTCCGAATTGATGTCGAAGAACTGGTCGTCGTCCGCGGTGTCCACGTCGGAGGGGGTCGGCGGGATGAGGTTGATGACGGGCGGCGTGAGCAGGCCGCCGTCGCCGCTGGCGGCGAAGAGCAAGGGGTCTTCCTCGCTGTTGACGCTGCCCAGAGCCACGCGGGGCTGCAGGGGCAGGGACGAGAGCGGCGCCAGGTTCCTCTTCCTCTGGATCGCATGCTGGCTCGCCGACACCGAGCTGGCCGAGCGACCCATGGTGATGGCACTGGACCTGGGCATGGATCCACCTCCGTCGCCGACGCCGTCCCGCTCGTCAATGTCCTCCAAAGACAAGGTGAAGCTGGGATTGATCAGCCCCAGGTCCTCCACGATGATGTGAACACCCCCCATCTCCATCTCCTCTTCTTCCTCCTCCTCCTCCTCCTCCTCAAACAAGAGGTTGTCAATGTCAGTGATGAGGTTACCATCTCGCCAATCATCATCAGCATCAGCACCACCACCATCATCATTGTCGTCGTCATGCATGTCCAGGCTGAAGTCCTTATCCTCCCCCTGCACCCTGAGGCAGCTGGGACACCGGCGGAGCAGGCGGCTGCGGGCAAGGAGCCTCCATGCCCTCTCCCTCCACGAACGTCTCCCCGTGCGACCCTCCGTCTTCTCCTGGTGCAAGTCCACTTCCACCACCGTGGAGGAGCCCAGGGTACTCATCAGCCCCCCACTCACACTCACCACAGCATTATTCAGAGGATCATCCACAGCACAGAGCCAGCAAGCACCTCACCGCAAAAAGCACCCACTGTTTACTCCTCGGAGATGAGCAGGGCTGGGGGGGTGGAGCGGGGGGAGGCAGGAGGCTGGAATGGGGATGGAGATGGGGATAATCCTGGCCTGTAAACAAAGATGGATCTGCTGGCTGCTGCTAGCTTCACCTCACCACAAAACACGCCACACCGGTTGCCACACCGCAGAGAAATAAACAGCATCTCTTTGCCCTGCAGTCGTAAGCAACCTGGAGGTGTGTGCATGTGGTGTGTGTGTGTGTGTGTGTGTGTGTGTGTGTGTGTGTGTGTGTGTGTGTGTGTGTGTGTGTGTGTGTGTGTGTGTGTGTGTGTGTGTGTGTGTGTGTGTGTGTGTGGTGTGGTGTGGTGTGTGTGTGTGTGTGTGTGTGTGTGTGTGTGTGTGTGTGTGTGTGTGTGTGTGTGTGTGTGTGTGTGTGTGTGTGTGTGTGTGTGTGCGTGCGTGTGCGTGCATGTGTGTGTGTGTTTGTGGCCCCTCGCATGCAATGCTAATTGTACCCATGGTGTGTTGCTTAGCAGTGCATGAAAGAAGGGCCAGGCGAATGGACAATCTCCCTTCAGGTCAGGTGAGCACTTGAGCATGAATGGCAGGTCTAATCAAAGGCTTTTGATGTGTAAATAGTTTATAAACCACTTGCCATTGAAACACATGCGAGATAAAAGCTACTAGTCTCCAAATGAAGCAGCAGCTTTTTAGAGACAAGAAATTATAGAGAGAGCGCAGTGCCTCCTCAATACCCTTTGGAATTAATTGAAGACCAAAGGCCGTTCTGAAATACTGCCAGCTGCAAACATATAGGCCTACAATAGATTCCGAATATACGTTTTGGCTATAAATACATTTATTCAACAGTATGATCCTAAACGATGCGATTTTGAATACTGCACAACAATACCTCTAATTTGAAAAGGTTATGCAATTCGACTTGCACGCCAGTGAGAATAGCAGGGTTTTTTCTCAGCTCATAAAAAAGGTTGTTTTACAGGGGGTCATTTACTCCTGTGGGTCAGGTGAAAACATTTATAGCGAGAGGTTTTCTCTGACTTTAATATGTTATGACTGAATTAATGCCTAATTGTAAAAGATAATGGGCGACCGAGTGTTTTGCACAAAGCCCTCATGCTTTTTCTCTTGTGAATTTCTCCTGGACTTCAAGGCAGGTGAAAACAGTGTTTTTTCCGTGGGTCACTTGATTCTTTTCTCTATGTACTTTCTTGCCACACACACACACACACACACACATACACGCCCAGGCGTCGCGCGCGCACACACACACACACACATACACACACACACACACACACATACACACACACACACACACACACACACACACACACACACACACACACACACACACACACACACACACACACACACACACACACACACACACACACACACACACACACACACACACACACACACACACACACACACACACACACACACACACACACACACATTTTTATGTGGAAAACTGACTCTTGTACTTGTGGACCGATGCTACATTTTTATTATTCTATACAGACTCACCGAATATTTTCCTCTCTCTCTCTCTTTATTCTCATGAGGTAGAAGGGTGTGTCGTGGCGAGGTCTAGCCATAGCAGCGATTGCTCATTAGAAGGCAAGATTCATCCCTGTTGAATCAGCTCGTGAACTAGCAACAATGAACTGTGGTTGGAGAGAGAGAGAGAGAGAGAGAGAGAGAGAGAGAGAGAGAGGGAGAGAGAGAGAGAGAGAGAGAGAGAGAGAGAGAGAGAGAGAGAGAGAGAGGGGGAAAGATAGGGTGAGTCAGTGGAGGAGAGGAGACACCAGACCATTAGCCAGACAGCGGCCCCGTCTGTCACCTTAGTGCACAGGGGGAAGCGTCCTTAATAGCCGTCCCCTCAGGGCAGCTGCTCGTGGAGATGCTGATGGTATCTCAAGGCCGGGTCAGCTCCCGTTTTGTGTGTGTGTGTGTGTGTGTGTGTGTGTGTGTGTGTGTGTGTGTGTGTGTGTGTGTGTGTGTGTGTGTGTGTGTGTGTGTGTGTGTGTGTGTGTGTGTGTGTGTGTGTGTGTGTGTGTGTGTGTGTGTGTTTGTGTGTGTTTGTGTGTGCGTGTTGGTAGACCTGCCTCAGCAGGGCTGCCCCTGCGAGTGTGTGTGTGTGTGTGTGTGTGTGTGTGTGTGTGTGTGTGTGTGTGTGTGTGTGTGTGTGTGTGTGTGTGTGTGTGTGTGTGTGTGTGTGTGTGTGTGTGTGTGTGTGTGTGTGTGTGTGTGTGTGTGTGTGTGTTTCCTGTATACAGTACATGTTTGTATGCGTGTGTGTATTGCAAGGGTGTGTGTGTGTGCATAAGTGAGTGCATGTTTGCGCACCACCACCGCGTGTCAGTAGAGAGCAGAAACCAGACGGTATGCAATGCAAGCCACTTAGGGCCAAAGGAATACAAGAGCGTGTGGAACATTTTCCCTGGCATTTTTGTGTCATTAGTTTGGCCGAGGCCGAAACCCACACAAAATGCTTCTCATCTGCTGCTTGGTGAGACAGACATGCTGAGAGGACTTGATCGGATATTTTGCAGAGATATCGTATTTCGGCATAATCCTTTTCTTTATAGGATATTCAAAACAACTATTTGAATTGTTAGGGTAAGCACCACAGAGGGGAAAAAAGTAAAATAGATCTGAAAAGAGTGGAGTTGTTTCACATTTATACGTCGCCTCTCTTCCCCGCTAAAGCCGCCACTTTGAAAAGCAGTCTGGCGTGAAGTTTGGCACTGTGTGCCCCTCTCTGCCTATAAGCCGAGCTCTTCTGCAGCCGTCAGTCATGCGAGGGTGCAGTGTGGCGTGCCCGCAAGGAGGATTACTGCCCAGGCCTACCGGGCCAAGGCCGGGGGGCCCAAGAACCAAAGGTGCCCAGAAGCCAAAGCCTTAATGTTTCCATTCTGACATTATGTTACATATTGCACTTTTAACAACTACATTTTCATTTTTTGCAGGGAAAACCCCGGAAACCCCCAAACAACGTAGGGTAGCCTATCTAATTTCTGCTGTAAAAACCCTGAATCTTTTTGAAGAGTAGCAACACCCATGGAGGGTGGGGCTTTGTTGCTATCTGGCCCAGGGGCCCATGGAGTCATAGTTCGTCCCTGCGTGGCCCCTGCGGCCTGGCCACAACACACTGCACGGGGGGCAGGTGGCGTGTACAATAAAGCACAACCAAAAATACTGAATCAGACCAAGATATCGCAAAACACGCCCACTCAATGCAAAAGCGTGAGCTCAAGTTGGGTCTCCTAAGAGGGCGTTGTCCCCCACTTCTTCTTCTCTTTTTGAGGTGTTTGCGCAAGACGTGCGCTACCGCCATCTACAGCGCTAGGGGGACTTCATTGATTCTCAACCTCAGGACTCCGAAGGTCTCCTAACCGAAGGTCTTCTAAAGGGGAG
This sequence comes from Engraulis encrasicolus, assembly GCF_034702125.1. Taxonomy (NCBI): domain Eukaryota; kingdom Metazoa; phylum Chordata; class Actinopteri; order Clupeiformes; family Engraulidae; genus Engraulis; species Engraulis encrasicolus. The sequence continues at coordinate 3,198,616 of NC_085880.1, forward strand.
TTCACCCGACATAAAGTGGATACCGGAAAGGAAACAAAATGACGCTTCTTGTTAGATCCACCTTCTTTGGCACAATACATGACAGGAGTCAGACATGCAGGGAAAGGGGGAATTCTCTAATGCCACAAAGGTCACCCGTCTGGCCCTGCAAGATAGAGTGAATGAGGGGGGGTATTTAGATGCCACAGTCTACCTATCCATGAAACACATTGCTTTTGCTCTGCCTTTCTCTGTTTTCCTTTCTCTGGACAGATCTTTCTTTCTTTCCTTTCTTTCTTTCTTTCTTTCTTTCTCTCTCTCTCTCTCTCTGCCTCTCTCTCTGCTCATGTCTCATGTCGGGTGTGTTTTCCCTCTGTTTTGACTGCTCTCGCCACCAGAGAGTGGCAGATCCTGAACTGGGCCTGTCGCCAAAATCAAAGAACAACAGCAGGCCAGGACTACAGCACAGCACTGCACTGCACTGCACTGAACTGTACAGGGGGGGGGGGGGCAAGAGAAGGAGAAGAGGAAACGCTGGCATGGTTTGAACAGCTCAGACATATTGAACATTTCCTGTGTGTGTGTGTGTGTGTGTGTGTGTGTGTGTGTGTGTGTGTGTGTGTGTGTGTGTGTGTGTGTGTGTGTGTGTGTGTGTGTGTGTGTGTGTGTGTGTGTGTGTGTGTGTGTGTGTGTGTGTGTGTGTGGGTGCGTGTGTATGTGTGTGTGTATATGTGTGTGTGTGTTGTGTGTGTGTGTGTGTGTGTTGTGTGTGTGTGTGTGTGTGTGTGTGTGTGTGTGTGTGTGTGTGTGTGTGTGTGTGTGTGTGTGTGTGTGTGTGTGTGTGTGTGTGTGTGTGTGTGTGTGTGTGTGTGTGCGTGTGTGTGTGTGTGCGTGTGTATGTGTGTGTGTGTGTGTGTGTGTGTTTGTGTTAAGTCTACCTTCCTTGCCGTCAAGCTACTGCCAGTGCAAAGCACTCCACACCCTCTCTCAGGCATACTGTAGTATACACTATTCCATATGGACCTTGTAGGATTTATACTCTACTATACATGTCTGCCAGTATATTACATTTTCACATGCACGCAAAACACACGCACACATGCAGGCACACACGCACACAGGCACGCGCACACACACATGCAAATACACACAGACAGATGCAAATACACACAGACACATACGCAAATACACACATACACAGACACAGACACAGACACCCCCCCCCCACACA
>NC_085880.1:3209825-3219825 GCF_034702125.1 Engraulis encrasicolus
TGCTGGGCTGGGCTGGGCTGGGTTGGACACAAAACAAGCTGCCACTGCCCCCCTCTCCTCCACCACTGGCCCCCTCTCCTCCACCACTGGTCCCCTCTCCTCCTCCACTGGCCCCCTCTCCTCCACCACTGGCCCCCTCTCCTCCTCCACTGGCCCCCTCTCCTCCACCACTGGCCCCCTCTCCTCCTCCACTGGCCCCCTCTCCTCCTCCACTGGCCCCCTCTCCTCCTCCACTGGCCCCCTCTCCTCCTCCACTGGTCCTCTCTCCTCCACCACTCCCTGCTCCCTGATCCCAGCGGCATGCCTCCTCTTCCTCCCTAGGAGAGGCTTCAATTGTCCCATTCATTCATGTCAGGACGGACGGGCTGGAGCTGGAGATTTGAGCTGAGCTGAGCGGAGCTGAGGTGAGGTGAGCAGATGGCTCGGAGGTCCGAGGCCGAGACAGAATGTCACTCCCTGGAGAGGGAAAGAAGACGATGCGCCTCACCCACACCCACCCCTCCCTCATATCCAGCTTATGGCTATGGCTCACCTTTTTTGTTCTTCATAAGCAAAGCCGGCATGGATGGATTGATTTTTTTTCTTTCATGATTGTGCTATGGACAAAAGGTGAACCCGGACAAGAGGCCAGCTGCCTTGACCAAACCAGGAGGAGGAGGAGGAGGAACAGAAGGAGGAGGAACAGGGGACAGAGGGTGGAGACAGAGGAGGGAGGGATGGATGGAGGGATGGCTGTGCGACTGCTAGACTGATACTCTTTTAGACAGTCTTATGCCTTGTGTACACCAAGTAAAGCACGACCTACTCTACCTGAGCAAGGGAAGTCATTATTTCTCTATGGAGGGGACAGCGAATAAAGCTACCAGAGCGAATTCACCAGGAGTAAAGTGAACTGAGCGACCAGAGCGAATTTTAGCGATTTAAGTCAAGCTAATCTTATGGAAATGAGCTATGATGCGGTTCGGCGAAAATCAATTGGAACGTTCATATCTCCGAATGTCCCAGGCCCACGTCAGCCCAGAAACGTTATGTGATCAAATCAAACATGTCAATGCCACGTCCAGAGCGAATAAAGCAAATTCATGGCGAAACTTCTTCAACCACCTCAGTTACCTGTCGCATAGGTCGTTCTTGGTATACACATAGAATTTCATAGACATGAAAAGAAATTGAAAAGAAAAGAGCGCATGTAAACCCTCCAAAAAGCAAAGCATTTTCGGATTGACGACCCATGGATCGACAGCCTGAACAACATAGTGGACCTACACTATAGAACTGCTAGGCGTGACTAAAAATCACTTGCATTCATTTACATTCCCAAGTAGCCAAGAATTCATTCCCGTTCCCAGAAGTCTTGACGCCTCTTCTCTGAATGACTGATCTAAGTTCTGAGTACCATCTCTGTTTGCCTCTTTCTTGTTGTCCCAAAACAAATCTTGCGCCGTCAGCTGTTATCATTCTACAGTAGAGACAAATGGTTCCCATCATCATGACAGTGACACCAAACACTGCACAGCACAACACAAAGCCACAACTTCATTGCCACTTTAAGTGAGAGACACTTGTTGAAACAGAGAGCGATGTCAAATTACGCTTGTTAGTGGTTTGTCAATCTCTGGAGAACATCAGACTTGCCTGTGGGACTCATTGGGGCATTGTCAGTACAGAAATGTGCTGTGGGGCATTGTCATTGTTTGCATAGTAGTACAAGAAAGTGAATGGGGAAGACCAGAGGCGGAAATGAGCTACCAACTTGCTACCTTGCAATTTTGTGGTTAAGTCTCTCATACATACTGTATCGTGGTGGTGTCTCCTTCCCATTCTCTTGCTACAAAATAAAAGTGGCTGGTCTTTAACATTGCCACTGGCTGCTTGCCTAATTAGAGAGTGTGTTTATTTAGTAGCCGTGAGAGTTGGAATGCGATTGGTGGTGGTGTTGGGGGTGTTTGGTTGTGTTGTTGGGTGATGCAGCTTGTGACGCACAGCCTGGCCGCCACTGTGGGAGCCGAACTTCGAGACGACGCACAACTCACTTTGTGGCTTTTGCGGAGCCCTATGATAAAGACAAATGTCTGGCGATTAAAATCGAATTCGCCCAAGACAAACAGTGACTGTCACGCTTGTTCATGTTCTTCTTCTTCTTCTCCCACAGATCTCTCTCCCCCCCTCTCTCTCTCTCTCTCCTCTCTCTCTCTCTCTGTCTGTCTGTCTGTCTCTCTCTCTCTCTCTCTCCTTTAAGAAAGTGGAGGAGGGAGCTTATTAGATCTCCCTCGAAACTCATAATTGATTTGGATGCCTGCGGGGCAGCCCAAGAATGTGTTTACTTGCAACTGCAATGGAATGGCCAAAGGCTTCACAAACGAATCTCCCGGGAGAGCAGAGGAGAGGAGAGAAGAGAGGCGAAGAGAAGCGCTGATTTATTTCTAACCATCCTCGGCAGATGAAAGGTGTGTGTATGTGAGAAAGCTGGCGGGGGGGCATGTGAACGGAATTTTTTTCCCCCGAGCGAGATCTGCTAGATCTCAACTATAAGCTAGGCATAACTAAAGCCCATGTGCCGGAATCAAACTCGATCAGAACTAACAAACAAACGCTGCCTGTTTTACAGAAACTGTGACTCAACTATACCCCTGGTGGAGATTGGTGGATTTTTGTTTTATTTATTTTTTACTGTAAATGATAAATAGAATCTGTTCATGGGTGAATTAGTCAACACATTTGCTGAGTGAGGAAAGGGATGTACCTAACCTACAACTCACCCTCCCTCAGGTGAGAGATAGAGAGAGAGAGAGAGAGAGAGAGAGAGAGAGAGAGAGAGAGAGAGAGAGAGAGAGAGAGAGAGAGAGAGAGAGAGAGAGAGAGAGAGAGAGAGAGCAAAACGCAAGGCAGGGTCTGAGAAGAGTGCATCACTCTGATCTTCATGTGTGTTCATGTCAGGTCTGTGCCTGCAGCCTACACCCATGGGGACTAGTAAGCCAACATATTTTAATAATGTCAGACTCTTCCCCTGGGATTGTTCAGAGAGAAACTCAACGTTCTTCTCTTACTGAAGCTGACAGTTCACGAGGGGACAGAAATTCTAAAACGATTCGTCAAACACATTGAGCCGTGTGTGTGTGTGTGTGTGTGTGTGTGTGTGTGTGTGTGTGTGTGTGTGTGTGTGTGTGTGTGTGTGTGTGTGTGTGTGTGTGTGTGTGTGTGTGTGTGTGTGTGTGTGTGTGTGTGCATGTGCATGTGCGTGTGCATGCGTATGTGTTTGTGTTTGTGTGTGTGTAGGTATGCTGAGTTATGCTTTTGAGTTGGCATGTATAGCGGTGTAGGCTCGCTGTTTCAGTGTGTCTTGAGTGTAAGAGAGAGAGAGAGAGAGAAAGAGAAAGAGAAAGAGGGAGGAAGAGAGAGAGAAGAGTTTTTAGAGCCACACCTCTCCTCCTCTCCCCCCCTCTCCTCTCCCTTGCCCTCCTCTCCTCTCCTCTCCTCTCCCCTCTCCTCTCCTCTCCTCTCCTCCCCCTCCCCCCACTCTCCTCTCCTCTTGCTGGACATGGCGCTAATGTCCCCGTATAGATTACGGGCAGCTGTGTGAATTCGGAAACCCGCAGTGGCGCGCGGTAATTATTTACCCACCTGTTTGACACTTTGCCGTGTTATTTTCCGTCGCCCGCTCCAGAGCCAAGGCTAGCGTTTCCCCGCAGCCTGCACCTCCGCCACCCAGCGACCTCCCTCCACCCCCCTCTCTTGCTCATGCCTTCACGCTAGGCTAGAGGGGAACAGGAGGAAAGGAGGAAAGATCCCCTATGACGGCACCCTGAGCAAGGAATCCGACAGGACAGGGTGGTTCAGTTGTCCCAGGCCCAGGAAGGCCCAGGAAGGCCCGGGGCGGGGGGGGCAGGATTGGGTCCTCATTACATTGTATTTATTGAGTCGGGGGCCCTTTAAAATGACTTTGCTCTAGGCCCTTTGTCCTGTGGCCCTGCCCTGAGTCCCCCTTGGTTGTAAGGACAGGGAACCGGACCAGACAGGGGACCGGATCCTCCACCCTGGCGGATGCTCCAAGCCCCTTGCTAGGCTAGCCGAATGTCAACACTCCAAGGGCCCATTCAGCTTGTCAGGATGGGTGTGCTTGGTGTTTAGTCTACATGAACTGTATCTGTCTATCCCTGTCACTGTCGGACTGTTTTGTTGGTCCGTGTCACTGCCTGTCTGTCTGTCTGTCTGTCTGTCTGTCTGTCTGCCTGCCTGTCTGTCTGTCTCTCTGTCCATTTCTCTGCTTGTGTGTCTTCCAGTCTGTGTCTGTATCTATCTCACTGCCTTTCTGTACGTTTTGTCAGTTTGCCTGTCTTGCCCTCCTCACTCTCCCTCTTGCCTTTGCATCTCTGTTTCTGCCCCAAGCAGTTGGCAGAGCAACTTGGCATTGTGGGTGTGTGCATATCATGTGTGCGTGTGTGCGTGTGTGTGTGTGTGTGTGTGTGCGTCGTGTGCATGCGTGTGTATGTGTGTGTGTGTGTGTGTGTGTGTGTGTGTGTGTGTGTGTGTGTGTGTGTGTGTGTATGTGTGTGTGTGTGGGAGAGAGACAGAGAGAGTGCGTGTGTGTTACAATGTATGTGTGTGTTACAATGTGTGTATGTATTGTGGGTAGAAGGAAGCCAGGAAAGCCAGGGAGTGGAAGTGGGGGTGGAGGAGGGTGGTGGTGGAGGTGGTGGGTACAAAGCCAGTGCTGTCGCTGGGCACAGTGGAGAGGAGAGAGACTGCAGCGCTCCCAGCACACCCAGCCTGTTGAAAGACGTTAATGAGCGGGCTGTTGTCAGCTGACGGGATCCGTGAGAACCACTTACGAGGATATTGCTGCTCTGCTCCGCTCCGCACCGCACCGGCCTGCTCTGCAGCCAGGGCCGGATTACTGTAATGTATAGGCCAGATGTGGCTGCAACCTAGGGGGGCCCTACCTGCCAGGGCCCCCCCCCCTGTTGTTTCAAAGGGGGAAAGATCAATATAATTGGATGAATTTAACTGAGATAACTGTCAAATGTCTGTCAAATGACGTAGAGTTTGAAATCTTACCCATACTCCTCTTGGGTTGGAATTGTGTAATCATTGAATTATTTCCTTATTTAATTGTTTAATTTTGTCATGAAATTTGCCCTCCGTGATGATGGCCAACAGCAGCCTGTTGCCTAGGGATCCCGGGCCTCCTTACATACTGTAATGCGGGCCTGACTACGTGGCCTGACTTGGCTCACTAAGGCGGCAAATTAGCCTCATGAGAACTCATTTCAGCGCAGGAACCCGCAGCTCAAAAGCTGAGTGCACGGGGGAAAGGGAACACCCTCTTCCTCACCTGATCAGGGTTCTGGAACACCTTCAACCCTGCGGATGGAGTCGGAGACGGAGATGGCGCCAAAACTGTCCCACGTACTGTACGTATGTGTTTGCAGCCACCGATTGTGTGAATGAGCCCCGCCGGTAACCACGACAACAAGGCCTCGAGTGTATCAAACACACACACACACACACACACACACACACACACACACACACACACACACACACACACACACACACACACACACACACACACACACACACACACACACACACACACACACACACACACACACACACACACACACACACACAAATGGCTTGAGGGGGGAAACCGGAGCCTCTGAAATCTGGTGTGGTTAGTCAGGCCCCGACACTGAGACTGTGAGCACTACAGTGGCTCATTTCCTGTGCCTGAATGGCCTTTTCAAATGCCAACGAATGACCAACAGCCTATTTATATGCCACACAATCGCAATCAAGGGGCATGCAGACAATGCAGAGTAATGGTTATTTGTAGGAGCCTCATATCCTTACTTGATAAAAGGCCTCTCCAAAATGCTCTATTTTGGACCATGCTTTTGTTTGGTCTTTGATAACCATGGTACTTTCCCTTGGCACTGCTTTCTTCTGAGTGTCAGGTGGCATTATCAGGAATACGAGACGTGAAATCAGGGAAGTTCAAATCGGACATGTATATCAATCAAAGGCCTACAATGAATAGCAAATGGGCATTTGGTGCACAACTGTAAATGCCTGCATTTGCTGTCTGGTGAAATACAGTTTCGATCCCCCATTGTGTTTTACATGTGTTTGATTCAGTTTGACTTTCACTAAAAAAATATGAGCAATTGTCATCCCACCCCCACAAAAAAATGCCAATTTTTAGATTTATGATTACAATGTTAAAAAGGCAAATAAACAAGAAAGGTACCAAGTAGAATGAAAGATTGTCTGTGCATAACTGTTTTAATGGTATGATAAGCCTCTAGCTGTGATCTATCATATGAGTTCTACTACGAGCAAGGGGGGAAAAATCCTGACATCGGATCTACACCTGTTTGCTAAACCTGGCAACTAAACTTCATCATTAACTCAAAATAAAAGAAAATCATCATTATAAATCTATGGTATAGCTTTGGCGTGTATCTCTTCAACCAGTGGTCCCCTGGGTGTAATATCCCGTCTGGCGAGGACAGGGTGATAGATCCTCATGTTGCCAAAGGTCTCTCGCTTGCCTTGACCCTGGCGGAAACACGATAGCGCTGAAGCCATCTTTCCTCCCTCCTTGAAGTGGCAACACTGAGATTTTTTTTTATGTCAGGGGCCCCCCACTGTTTGGTTTGGTTAGGTTATGGCAACCTCAGCGGGTACCCACCAAGGCCCCCTGCCCCACACAGAAGAGCATCAGTCTGTTGCAAACAATCATCCAACAGTCATAAGTCTCTCTCTTTCTCTCCTCTGATTTCAGTCTGTTCTTCTGTGCTTCCTCTTTCTTGCCCTATACTCTGATTCTCTCTGTTTCACCTTACTTTTACCTCCTGCCTCTCCTTCTGTTTCATTTCTGTCTTTCTGTCTCTCTGTCCATCTGCCTTTCTGTGTTAAAAAATGTCCTCCTTTTCTCCCTACCTTTCTCTATACCTTTGTGTCTCAGTGATTTTTCATCTTCTTCCTTTTCTCTACCTTCTCTCTTATCTCTCTATATCTCTATCTGTCTGTATCAGTGTCTCTATCTTTATCCTTATCATTTTTTTCTTTTTCTGCTCCTCTTTTTGCCTTTGCCGTTCTCTCTCCGCTTTACCTTGTGTCTACCTCCTCCTCCTTCTCCTCCTCCTCCTCCTCCTCCTCCTCTTCCTCCTCCTGCTATGGGCAGTCATGGGTATGCGGTTAGGACATCTGACCTGTAACCCAAAGGAGCCCAGTTCGACTCCCGACCCGCTAAGTCTGTGGAGGGAGTTAAGTAACCAGTACTCTCCCCCACCGTCGTCCATGACTGAAGTACCCTAGAGCATGATACTGTCACGGCACAATGCTGTCTTTGGGGCGCTGTTTGGGGCTTACAAATGGGTGAGGCATGAATGCAATTTTGTTGTGTACAGCGAGCACTGTGTGCTGTGGAGTGCACTGTCACAATGACACTGGGAGTTTCCAAGGTGGGCTTTCTTCAAAAAATATATATTTGCCTTTATTTCTGACAGGACCCTGGAGGATGAGTGGGGAGATAGAGATGGGGAAGATTCGGCACATGACCCGGGCCGGAATCGAACCCGGGTCGCCAGCGTAGTAACCCAGTGCCCTACCAGAGAGAGTAGAGAGAGAGAGAGGTTCCATTGGCCCATTGTTTCCGGGTTCTATTATTGCAAGGGGGAGGGGGAGGAAATCCCCCTTTAGGCAGACCTAGGCAGACCTAAGGACTGTTCTATGCAATGCTAGGAGTATTATGACACGGCCCCTTTAGGGAGACCGGAACCTGGTCATGTTAGGTGCCCATAGCAACCTATTACATTGGCATATCTCTATATACTTAAAGAATCTCTGATTTCACTCTCTTGTCTGTCAGCCACTTCCTGTCTTACCCCACCAACGTGTTGCCTAGCGGGGCCAGGATGAGGCTGTCAGTGAGGGGTTAAGCCCTGTGCACTGCACACACAAGGGGGGGGTTAACTCTCTCCAGTTCTCTCCCTGCTCTCCGCCGCACCCCGTTGTATCAGCGTTAGTTAGGGATCACTGGGGCGGTCAACGGCACGTTCCCATGCTGCACTTGCATTCTTTAAATAATCTGATCCCCTCTGTGCTGAAAAAAACGCCCAGAGGTCTCGCAGCCTCACAGGCCTCAGGCCCCGCGTCGAGAAACCCAGTCATTTACCAAGTCGGCAGTCCTCTTGCCTGCACCAATTACGTCCGGAGTGGGTCGTAAATCTGTAAATTCCTGGACAATGCAAATTGAAGGAAGTCGACGACAGCCTATATTTATTTGGGAATATGTTTCACAGGGTTTTTTTTTTAAAGATTGTGTACACTGCGCTGCCACAAATCAGTCAGAGACCCGTCATTAAGTGAAGTACCACAGAGCATCTGCGTACCTCACTTAATACTTCACTTAATTCATTTATTATTTGTCTTATTTGTTTTAGTTAAGTTTATTTTATTGCTTGCTCGCGTGTGTAACCCTGTGTGTGAGCTATCCTTTTGCACTTTGAGGGCATTAGATTGGCAGACAAGAGTGTTTAAACGGCAACCCAGAGTGTCAGAAAACTCACCGTGGAATGACGGAAATTACCTGTCTGACAAATTGCTGACTTATCGAGTTCAAAAAAACGTTTAGATAACATCTCACTTGTACCTCGGAGGTCCACAGCTGCCTCTTACCAAAGCAATGTAACACCCATGTGCTTCTCAGAAACATGTGTCGCCCCCTCTCTCTTTTCTCTCTTTTCTCTCGTTTTTTAACATGTCCTGGCATTCTTATCTCTCCATGATCACCATGTTTTGAATCCTTGAACTTTCCGGAAAAAGGAAAAAACTCTACTCTAAGCCTTTGATATATATATATATATTTATATATACCATTCCCTGGCTCCAGGAACATGAAGCGGCAGAACGGGGCTAAAAAAAGCAAACGTCTGACTGACAGTCAGTCGCTAATGATATTCCTGCTTCTTAATTGATGGGTGGGATATTACAGTGGGCCCTGCCCAACCCTAGCCTGCAGCGGTGTTAGCGGTGGAGGCAGAAGCAGAGGAATGTGCCTGTGTTAGCACTGGCTGCTGGGTGCTGCTACGGTACACGCTGCACTGCACGCTCAGGCCCGGTCCGGACTGGTAGTCTGTCATACAGGGCATTTTCCAGTGGGGCCGACAGCCCTCAGGGGCCGATGCTGTTACATTTTTCATGAATACTTACCACCACCATCAAATTCTAAGTATTCATTGTGACTGGAAAAATTGCACTTTTCATACATGAAAAGGGGGATCTTCTCCATGGTCCGCCATTTTGAATTTCCAAAAATAACAATTTTTAGCTGCAAAAATGACTGTACTTGGACCATACTAGAAAATGTTTGTTTATTACTTAGTAAACTTTCATGTAAAGATCAAATTTGGCAATAGGCAGCCCAGTTTCAATGAGCAGCATAGTTGCAGTTAGCCTCGCGAGCCATCCTACGTACTTCCGCCAAAGGATTGGCTCCACTACTGTAGTCTGGCCGTGCTTCTCTGTGGAGTGCCTGGAGCAGTAGAATTTTGATCGCAAGGCCCCCCCAGAAAACAGCCAATAATCGAATACGCCCCCCACGTGGGGGCGAAAGGGGTAGGACGCTCGTGACAATGACATACACATCTGCGCCAGAGCCATTGGTCTGCGCTATGTTGTTGTTGAGTAACTGCCAGCGACTGGGTGAGAGGTGTCCAATAATTTCAAACCATAACTGAGTGCAAACTTCCTGCTTCCTACAATTGCTTCAGAACAAACAACTGCCAGACCATAAATACGAAATGAAATGGTAGTATTATGGGATGGTCAGGACCAGGCTAAGTTGCAGTACCTTTTTTGACCATTTCCTGCACAGTGTCCCTTTAAACTGGCTCACAAAATGCCCGGGCCTTTTTTTGATCCAAGCTCATCCCTGTGCACGCTGCTGCTGCTGGAGGAGGACCTCTTTGCCAGTGAAAAGCGTGTTGTGTTT
>NC_085880.1:3232325-3234825 GCF_034702125.1 Engraulis encrasicolus
TCTATCTATCTATCTATCTATCTATCTATCTATCTATCTATCTATCTATATATCTATCTATCTATCTACTGAAACATGTGCTATCCTTCCTTACAGTAAATTGCTCGCAACATTTATCTAGTTGTACAACATTGAGCTAAAACTTCATTGCCACCTCCCCTCCTATGCCCACAAAAACCCCCACAGTTTTCTCGACCCTGTATCATATCTGAATCCGTTGGAATCACAGTTTTTCCAGAATCGCAATCGAAATTCTTTCTAGATCTGTCTTTCATTGCATTCACTTCCAAAAAACCATTACAAGTTAATGACAAATCATTCCGCTGCCGAGTACTGCACTCTACACAAACATCAAAACACAAGGCTGTGAGTATATGCCTGGGCATGTCCCAGGAACAAGCCAAATCCTTAATGCATATCCATGAAGCTGCTTACACATGTTTAGATATTCTCAAAGTGGATATTTTTCATCCGATTATATATAAACATGGCACGGCATGTGGGCAAACAAAAAAACTTCACTGTGACAGGTGTGTTTTAACAAAGAGAAAGTTTATGTTTTATTTTTAGAGTTATAATAGTAGATTTCCAAAACTCTGTGTATGTGTGAAGGATAAGGCAAAACCGATGCGTTTTCAAAAATATCCTTATACGTGTAAACAGCATCTTAGTAGTAGTAGTAGTAGTAGTAGTAGTATCAGCAGCAGCAGCATTCCAACACTGACCTACATTCACCTCCCCCACCCTCCCAGATGGAAGCAGAGTAAAGAAATACCACCATACCTCCATTGATAGACGTTCTTCTGAAGTGATGACTCGCTCATAGCTGAAGGATTCGGGGAGGCCCTGATGTCTGATTTGGGAGCGTAGTAACTGTGGTACTATGTGGCGTCTCAGACTTGTAGAGAGTAAGACTGGAGGCTGGAGAGAGACTGGAGGCGAGCGCTGTTCTGATGGCAGTGGCATGGGCAAGGGATTGCATTGGGATTGGGATTGGGATTGGGATTGGGATTGGGATGACATGCATGTAACATCATGGAGTGGGATTAGAGAATTAAGAGATACAGCATAAAGATGCAGAGTGCAGCTGAGATTTCCGTATCCAGGAGTGTCACACACACACACATGCACACTCACGCACAGAGCACACGCATGCACATGCACATACACAAACACACATACGCGTGCACACGCACACACACAAACAAACACACGCGCGCAAGCACACACACACACACACACACACACACACACACACACACACACACACACACACACACACACACACACACACACACACACACACACACACACACACACACACACACACACACACACACACACACACACACCTCTGCATTGATACACCCATAATATAAAATGGCATGATAATGGTATTATGTGAAGGATGACATATTTCTGTCCTACTTTTCTATGTGATACAAAATCTGCAAAAATTGTGTTTTTATCACTTTTAGATTAGATTATAACCTAAAACACACTTAGGGTGACCACAGTCATTGCAGTAATTAATCAATTTGTACCACTTAGACATTTTTGACATACACTTCATGTACTCTGACAAAGACAGTAGGCCTACTATAGTACTTACGTAAGCAAGACTTGCAGACAGCCAGACAGACACACACACTCAAAGAATCGTACACACTCTCACTTCATACACAAAAGCCTCTGTGCTTCCCATGTCCCAGATATGAGACGCATGGCCAATATCCCTGCCACATGACATATACAGTGAGTAGATTCACACACACGCGTGCGCGCTCGCACGCACGTGCATGCACACACACGCACGCATGCACACACGCGCACGCATGCACACACGCGCACGCACGCACACACACACACACACTCACACTTATTATCTGACCTCTAACACCATGTCCGTGCACTCACTCTCGACAGGCCACTTACAGTGAGTGTTCAGACACACACAAACAGTACACACGCACACACACACACACACACACACACACACACACACACACACACACACACACACACACACACACACACACACACACACACACACACACACCGATAACACAGAGGGCTTTCATGGCGAGGCGTAGGATTGCTGTCTGGCTCATCTAAAGCTGATTAAAGAGACCAGATGAGCTCCCTCTCTTCGCCTCTCCTCTCCCCTTCCCCTGTGGTGGCCCACTGTCCCATAGACAAATGGAATATGTATATTATGTCAACTTGTGTAAATGACATACCGTATATCAGTGATTTTCAACCTATGGGCCGGGGCCCACTGGTGGGCCCTGAAGGTATACCACGTGGGCCTTGAAAAAATATTCTAAAAATTATAATCACATTTTGGTGTGTGTTGCTGCTGATTTATGTGAGTTTTATTCGTAATCGGGTCAGAGGTGGGCCCTGAACATTTGTGACAATTTCGAGTGGGCCCCAAGTTGGAAAAGGTTGGGAACCCCTGACATATATGATATCTACACAAGTTGACTTACTACATACA
>NC_085880.1:3237325-3239825 GCF_034702125.1 Engraulis encrasicolus
GTGTGTGTGTCTTTATGTGCGTGTGTGTGTGTGTGTGTGTGCTTTTGTGTGCTATGTGTATGTGTATGTACAGTATGTGTGTGCGCATGTGTGCGTGCGTGCTTGCGGTAGGGCAAAAGGGCAGTGTGCATTCCTATTTCCCCACCCTATCCTCGCCATACTGCACATGCCCATGCCGCGGCAACAGGGATGGCCCCTGTCGTGTAATCTTGCCATTTTACACTGTTGTGCCGCCATGATTTATGGTAGTTTCCCATAAAGCAGTAATTGGTTTTCCCCTTGCAGGCAAAAATGACTGTAAACGCTCGCAAAAACAGAGGCCACAGTAAAAAGAATGAAGTTGTCACGGCGACCACAATTATGGCATTTGCCATGACATACAGTATGGGGTGTACATGCGCTCCACTCCACGAGCACTGTACTCAGGGGCTGATGTGCACAGTCCATTCTGCAGTGCTCATTTAACACTTAGAGAGTTGATTTGACATCATTTGGACTTAAACAAACTCTTTAAGTGTTGAATTAACACCGCAATGTTTACTGTGTGGAGTCAGTCACTTAGGGCGTATTCACACCTACCACGTTTGGTCCGGACCAAAGGACCAAACGGACCAGATTTTCGTTGGTTCGGACCTTTTGGGATGGTCTGAATACAAACCAGCGAATCCTGGTCCGGACCAAACAAGCGGACTGAGACCGAGCTGAAAGGTCGGACTCGGTCCGGATCAAACGAACCCTGGTGCGGACCTTTTGGAGGTGTGAAAGCAGACCGGACCTAATCCCAGACTTTTTGCTTTTTTGTACCTCGGGAGCTTCCGTCGTTCTTCGAGATTAATGGGAAACAGAGTGTAAACAAAGCGACTCCACAACTTGTCATGTCCATGTCTTTGGTGTAAATTCGACAGAGTGGTTTGCTTGCAACAATATTAATATTAATAAAATAATAGCCTAAAACTATCGCAATCGTGGGCGTAGGCTACATTATTGTAGGCTACGGTCATTCATATTTTCAATGAGGATGGCTTGTCAGTGGAGCACAGGAAAGGAAAAAGAGACTCTGTTAATTTACCTATCACAGCACATGTTGATTGGGGCAAATCCGAAAAGCATCTACTGAAGAAACGGAAGAAAGCACTGTAGTCCGCACAGTATGGATTCTGATAGCAATAATTACGACGTTGGCACTTATCCCCCTGGCTTGCTAGCTGTGCGTTGGATGGATGTAGGCTAGTGGAATAGGCTATTTGAAGAAGTTGTGATGAAGACAACGAAGGTAGGCTAATTCATTAATTTACCCGCTGTGGTGGCATGTTGGCAAGTTTGTATGATCCAAACGCTATGCCCGTCCTCATCATGTTACTTTTTTCTTGATGGAGTGTGTGAAATATTGCTGCAAATGGTAGCCAATATTCCAATACAAACGTATCCAAATGACAGTGGAGCGCACTGTTTATTTTCGAGAAGAAAGAATGGCGTGGTGCTTGGAATAAGCTCGCCAATGTTTCACATTGAGCCTGTTTTGCGTTGTTCTCGGACATCCCAAATGTAAAACACTGATTGCAGGGAGGTGGCTGTCCTAATATTGATGAAACCAGCCAGCACGCTCGTTGTCAAGCAATGGGTGAAAACTCGCTCTTGAACAATCTGGCTTTGAACAGCCACGTGAGGTTCAGGCTCTCTCTCTTGCCTGTCTGCGTAATGTAACAGAGGCCATTCCATGTACGATGCACTCGTTATCTCGCCCGCACGCTATATGACATTATAAAAAAGAAAGAAAGAAAGAAACAGGGATAAAATGTATCCCAACTCGCGGGATCAATCAATTGGCTATCAGGAAGACTCCCTTCATGTCATGCACTTCAGATAGTCTGTGCTAGCCTATATTTTGCGTGAGCGCTATGCCATGCCGTGAACGTTTATTTTACATGCCGCTGAGCTCTTTGGATACTTGTAGGCCTATTTGGACATAGCCTTAACTTGTTGCGCGTGTCGTTTCTGACCAATAGCTGAACGACCTCAGGGCGCGTGGCTTTGTTGTCGATTTTGGTCCGCTTACTGAAATGTACACAGTCTGAAAGCCAACCGAACCAAATTTTTAAAATTAGGTTCGGACCAAACAAAGTGAACTATCGGACTTTCCTGGTCTGAATACGCCCTTAATGTCTCTGGAAACACCAAGGCGAGGCGAGGCAGGGCAAGTTCATTTGGAAAATGCATCTCATACACAGAGGCAGTTTGGTGATCCTAACAAAAATAAAAGCATAAAAGCACAGATGTGCAAAATTGGGAGTCTGGTTTACAGATGTACTGTACAGTACTGTACTCAGAGGTTGATTTGGGGAAAACATTAACCCAGTAAGACACAACCCCTTATAAATTAGGTTCTACCAGAATGGCAATGATCAATTGGTAATGTAAAAGGCCCTGTGTGTTGTCATATTGGTGTAGTACTGTGGTAGTTAAGTTCTTTCACTGGCTATTGAAGCATTCCACTGGTGGA
>NC_085880.1:3269825-3279825 GCF_034702125.1 Engraulis encrasicolus
TTTTTTTTTTTTTTGGAGGGACTTGCCGGGGCTGGGGCTGGGGCCGGGGCGAGAGAGCTAGAGAAGTGAAGTGAGAAAGTGTTGGGTTGCAAGCAACCCCTCGGCTTCTCTCATTCGCTCTCTACCCCCTTCTTGCTCACTCACAGCCTGCCCTGCATGCGCCACCTTGTCTTTTCTCACCGTCCTTGTGTTTCTGTTCCGCCCTGTTCCTTCGCAGGGGGAAAACTAAGGGGCGGTATGTCAACGAAGTCTCCGCCACCTGACATCCGCCCCCACCCTGCACCATCATCGCATTGTCTCCTCAGGGCGAGGGCCAGGTGGGTGGGCAGGGCACTTGACAATGGGGAATCGGAGAGGGTGTCATCCGCCTACGACTGCCCCCACATCACATCACCCCCATACCCATATTACCAAGAGCACCACCATCTCTAACTCAACCACCTCCTGACCTGAACGCCAGTCCCAATTCAAGTTTCAAGCTGCATGCAGGCACTTCCATTGTCTTGTTCTGTTGCACACCACCACCAGTCTGTATATGTATTTCCTGTCTGGATATAAGGAAGGTGTTGGGGTTGGGTGGAAGAGGGCATTACAAATTGTGTCATCCTACAACCCCCTATCTTCCTTCATTACTCCTTCTACCTTATGCAAGCCCAGACCCCCCCTCCCCTCCTCTCTCTCACACACATATATATACTGTATATGCACACACACACACACACACACACACACACACACACACACACACACACACACACACACACACACACACACACACACACACACACACACACACACACACACACACACACACACACACACACACACACACTCTCAGCATCAAGCCCCCTCCAAGAAGCATGGATTGCGTCTAAGTATTCCACTCCACACCAGCTCAATGCACAATGTATAATATACCATGTACAATATACAGTATACACACTTGATCCTTCTGGATGTACAGAGGTTGTTGGGGTGAGTAGAAAATGTGGGGAGGTTGAGTGAAAGAGGACCATCTGACATTACGAGTTTGCATTCACCTACTGTATAGCCCACCACTAACTACCCCAGGCATCTACTCCTCTGCTCACCTCTCAGACCCTTCAAGCTGCATGGATTACTGCCAAGATATGGAAGTGCAGTATCCATACCACAACCACCACCAGCACCCCTAACCAGCACACTGTATGTTTAAGCCCTCTGGCTATAGGGATGGGTGGGTGGGTTCGAGGGCCCTCTGCTCTGACATTACATGTTTTTTGGCCTCCTGTGGATACACACCTGCAGGCCCCTTTCACACGAAGAGGGCTCGCCTGTCATACATGCACACGCTAGCACTGAATGTAGTGAAGGGGAAAAGACAAGGAGAGAGAGAGAGAGGGGGAGAGAGAGAGAGAGAGAGAGAGAGAGAGAGAGAGATATGACTTAAGATTGAGGGATAGACAGGGGGATAAAGAAGAAAGAAAGATGAGGGTTACCAAGATGGGGGGGGGGTCTTAGAGAGGGAGAGAAAAAGAGAAAATGAAGGAGAGATAGAGATAGAGAGAGAGAGAGAGAGAGAGAGAGAGAGAGAGAGAGAGAGAGAGAGAGAGAGAGAGAGAGATATGACTTAAGATTGAGGGATAGACAGGGGGATAAAGAAGAAAAAAAAGATGAGGGTTACCAAGATGGGGGGGGGGGGGCAGAGAGAGGGAGAGAAAAAGAGAAAATGAAGTAGAGAGAGAGAGAGAGAGAGAGTGCGCGCTGGGAATAGAGAGAAAGGAGAGGGGTTGGGGAGGATGGGGGCTAGAGACCAGGGCTTCCACATACCTTACCTCCCACATGCTCTTCGCCACCTCCACACCCCACGGGAGTGTTAAGGCCACACCTCCCCTTGGGCACAACTCCCCATCGACTCCTCTTGTCTCCTCCTCCTCCTTCTGCCTCATCGCCAAGCCTGGAATGCTGCATGGCCCTTTAAAAAAAAAAAAAAAAAACAACAACACTGTTTTAGGGCTTCAGAGGGGCACTTTGTGATGCATGTTTTCCATGGGCGAGACATTAAGGACATAAAAAAGCTATATTAGTTATTTATGCGAAGGCTTGCAGTTGCAAGCAATAGACTTCCTTGCTTGCATGCAAAGCTCCTGCCACACTTAGGAGCCAGCTGCGTCTTTATAACCATTGTTGAAACTGAAAAGCTAGCTTACATGTACGCTAATGCTCCAGTCACCGCCATCGGCATTTTTAAGGTATAATGACTAAAAGGTAAGCTGTCCTTTTTACTGAGCCAGAAATTCCTACCTTAATACTTGACCTTAGTCTGTTTTATGCCCCGCTTTATGATTCAAACACAGTGCATTATCCAGGATGTGGCTCATCAAAGAGTAAGAGTCACATATTGTGCTGACTAAAGACATTAGCATTCGACGAACATGTGCACAGCAATTAGCCACAGGTTGCGTTGCAGCA
This sequence comes from Engraulis encrasicolus, assembly GCF_034702125.1. Taxonomy (NCBI): domain Eukaryota; kingdom Metazoa; phylum Chordata; class Actinopteri; order Clupeiformes; family Engraulidae; genus Engraulis; species Engraulis encrasicolus. The sequence goes on from NC_085880.1 coordinate 3,272,277, forward strand.
TGTGTAACAGCATGTAGTTGAAGGAAGTGGCACCTAATATATTGTAATTCAAGACAAATTGTAGGCTATAATACAGTCGAAAGAGGCTTACTAGCGGTTTGGTACTCATTTAAGAACGTCCATTTTGCCCAGTCTGCAAAAGAAGTTATAGCAAGCAAGGTTTTTGACGTGTTAATGCAGTGCATTACTCTAAGACGAAATGGTGTTTCATTTTTTGGTTAATTCAATAAGAGTTTGGAAGAAATACAAAGATATGCAGTCCACTTTGTGTCAAGTTAGCTAAAGCTGTGCACATTATGTTTGTCATTTTGGGGGGTTTTGGCCATGTGTGCAGTGCGGTGTCAGAAATACTGTGCGTCTCACACCCACCCACCCACAGGCCTTCACTGGTGATTTCTTTTCACTTCCTGCTGAAATTATGCACTGAAGGGGGAAAAAGCTTGCAGTCACACTCCAGTGTACCTGCCAAGTCCTGTTGCAATCCCTCCCCTCCTTCCCTCATGCTAAGAAAATAATGTGGAAAAAAATGAAAAGAAAATGGTTGGCTTTCTCCCACCGACCAAGTGGGATTCCATAGAGCACAGAGCAGAGCAGAGGACACAGTTGTGACGAACATTACATGGACTGCTGAGAGGGTTGACATTTTTAGCGCCGTATATCATGTCAACACGAGCTGGTTCCGTACATTTGGGGTACAGAGCGAGAAGAAAAAAACGTTTCACACACATCTAATCACACCTTTGCCATGATAAACAGGAAAAAAGACTGCCAAACACACACGTCCAGGGTTGCCAGATGAGTCTGATGATTTCCAGCCCAAAAAAATGCTCAAAACCTGCCTAGAAGCACAAAATCCCGCCCAATTCTATTGATTTCTATGGCAAAAATTGGGCGGGTTTTTCTGCTAAATGCCATTTTTACCCGCACACGGCCATCCTAAGCAGCCCAATTGGGCGGGAAGCAGCCCAATCTGGCAACACTGTCTTTTGGCCTACCACTTGCAATGGCAGATATGTGGAAAGTGTGAGGTGTTTGTTTGCCATCAATTTCAAGGTTCTTTCACTAGCAATCAAGGACCCTCACCAGAGCTCGAGATCACAAAGAAAACAGCTGTGCGTGTGCCTAACCACACTCAAGTCTTCAGCCGTGTCTCTGACAGACCTCTGGAGGAAGGCAAGGAAATCTGGATAGCATCTTTGGCAGACAGCGTCCACTATGAGATGAAGAAGAAGAAGAGGAAGAAGAAGAAGAAGAAGAAGGCAGCCTTGCCTTGCCCGTGGGGCTCTTAGTTATGAAGTCAGTTGTGAATTTTAGCCACATCCCTCCATTTGGGTTTTTCATAACAAACAAACCAGGAGTGTGTTTTCCCCACATAATAGCTGCTAGCCAGTTAGCAACTTAGTTGGGTGGAAATGGACTATTGCATTGTGACCAAAATGTTATTGCAACCAAGCTGTATTAGCTATGCTTTTTTGTAGGCCTGCAGTGTGCTTCATACTTTCCAACTTATTTTAGTTGATTGCCAGAAGGTTATTGCAAACAGTAAGATAGTAGACCAACAACAATACCTCATGTAGTTACCAACTTTTTCTTGGAAAAAGCATATTTATTTTCGCCTTTATTGGGACAGGACTGTAAAGACGTAGTCAGGTCATGAGTTGGAGAGTGAGACACGGGGTAGGATTGGGACATGACCCACGCTGGAGTTGAACCGGGATCCCCATGGGCATCCAAGCCCATTTGTAGAGGGGTGCCTTAGTATGTACGTGCCCCTTTACACATACACACGCACATCGACATCCGATCAGCCAGCTCCATCGACTCCTTCAAGATGCAGCTGAACACCCACCTTTTCACCCTTGCCTACTCCTAGCTGCCCAGGCGTCACAGCGTCCCAGCGTCCTTAATCTGTTCATGACTAGCCCTGGCAGGGGGCTCCACTAGGTGGCCGCTGGCAGTGTTGCCAAAAGAAAATCGACCAAAGTCGCTATTGGCTCCCTGAAAAGTCGCTAGAAGTCGCTAGATGACGTCATGACATTACGTATGACGTCACAGCGTCACGCACGGCGCACTGATCTACAGAAAACGTGCCCACATGCCTTCGTCCACAGTAGAAATAGGCGGTGCTGGCTACTTTTTTGAGATCAGAGCTAATCTGCAGCCCGGCTTTACCGTGGGAAACGCTTCTGACGGCGGCGCAGACTCACACTTATGTTAAAAAACAATGATTTTGTCACTGAAAATGTGCGTTTTAAAAAGTCGCCAGATGACCCCTCCCCCCCCTATAAACCATGAATCAAGTGAAAAGGGAGTTTTTCCTCACCCCTGTTGCCACCAGGGGCCACATCTGAGCGCCCAATTCAGTGTGACTATTTAACACTTATCCTGGGCCCAACCACTGTGGACCTTGTGACTCTACAATCTCTATTTATGTCCTCTTTAAACTTATTTAATTTTCTTTACATCTACTCATTTGCCTATCTTCTTACTTTCTCTATTCCATCTACTTATTTTGTCCTCTTGCTATTCTTTCTTGTTTCTGTCTCTCTTTTCTACTTGCTTTTTTATTTTCATCTTCAACATTGATGTTTATCCATTTGTGAAGCACTTTGAGCTGCATGCCTTGTATGATATGGTGCTATTACAAATACAGTTATCATTACGCACACACAAACACACACACTCCAAGGGGGCCGGAATCCCTGCCGCGAATTGGATTCCATGTGCCAGTCCATCTCCCAGGTCTGTAGGCAGCAGCTCGGCTGTCCACTTGCAGAATTGTTACAGTCCAGCTGCCAAAATCTGACACACACACCTGGATAAATATACGGTTATGGTCCTTGTTCTTCGTCATATAACCAACCAACCGACCCTGTTGTTCTGTTCTATGCTATGCTATGCTATGCTATGCCATGCTATGTTAAGCTTGCGTCTCTCACCCTTCTCTTCACTGTTCCACTCTGTATGTTCTGTTCTGTTCTGTTCTGATGAATGGGGGATTTTTTTGGCTGTTGAAACGTCTGTACTCATTCCCCTCAATGTCAAGGCTGCGAAAAAGCCAGGGGCTTGGCCAAGGATCTCAAATCCCTCCATGAATCCCTCTTCATGAAAATTAACTGACAAAACACCCAGCGCTCCAAGTGTAAGCCAAAGAGGCCCACCCTAACCAACATTCCCTCATGCCATAGTTAGTGTGCTCATCTCCCCTACACTGTGTGTGTGTGTGTGTGTGTGTGTGTGTGTGTGTGTGTGTGTGTGTGTGTGTGTGTGTGTGTGTGTGTGTGTGTGTGTGTGTGTGTGTGTGTGTGTGTGTGTTTGCGTATGTGTGTGCGTGCGTGTGTGTGTGTGCATGCGTGTGGATGTTTGCGCGTGCGTGTGTGAGTGTACATGTGTGCATGCATGTGCATGTCTGTGTGCGTGTGCGTGCGCGTGCTCACGTGTGTGTGGAGGATACTAGCCACTTACTGACCTCGTCTGTGCTCCACCACGGCCCTGTCCTTCAGGGCTCGGCCACACGCAGGCCTCCCTTTGAACGGGCCACGTGCCTCCCCATGGCTTTGACAGGGGTCTGTTTATCGGCCCTGCTGTCCTCCTGCCTGGCCTGTGGAGCAGGCAAGCTTACAGGGGAGGGGACAAAGGGGTCAGTTGTCCAGGGCACAGGGAGAGAGAGGGGGTGAAGAATTGGGTCCCGATTTATATCATGTGTATTGAGTGGCCTTTCAGATGATTTTGTCCAGGGCCTGCTGTTGTCAGTGGGGCTGCTATGGAGTGAGGTCTTTTTAGCCAAGCCATCAGCAGTGGACTATGCAGCAAGCAGGCTTGATGGTACAGCCTAAATAACTCCCAGTCCTATCACGAGTGAGGATAACCACCGTCAGCACAGCCAAGCATTTCTGGTCACAGCAGCACTCACTTACTGGGTTTGTTTGGAGAGCCATGCTATGTTGCACATTGCAGGAGCGAGGAAGTTGAGTTAGTTACCTCTTGTGCGAGGTGGACTGCTTAGGCCAGTCGTGCCTCGAGCTGGACAAGGCTGCCCATGGTTTCACACACACACGTGCACAGACACACACGCGCGCGTGTGCGCACACACACACACGCGCGCGCGCGCGCACAGACACACACACACACACACACGCGTGCTCGTGCGCACACACACACACACACACACACACAGGGAGGAAGAAATAAAGTCACACACATTGGCTTGGACTTTCCTATTCCCTGCCTAGGCTAAAGACTGTTTCACTGGATGATATAACCCCATCAATTTTTAAGGCAGGGAAAGGGGAGAAAAAATAGTATGGCAATATTGGTGGTCCCTCTACCCTTTGAAAAGTTCCTTGGCTGCGTGCGTGCATGCACAGGGGGCCTTAATATACTTTGGAATAAGCCCACGAGGGAGCCAGGCAGGCAGGCAGGCAGCTTGGTATGGCAGACCCTCGCCCTCCTCTACTGCGGCCTTCTCAGCTTTCACACACGCCTGTGCCTCACGACTCTCTGGTAAAGAAAGGAGAGAGTCTCTCTCTCTCTCTCTCTCTCTCTCTCTCTCTCTCTCTCTCTCTCTCTCTCTCTCTCTCTCTCTTCCTGCATTTATTTATGACTCTTTTAATGCCACTGCAGTCTAGCCCAGTGTTTTATAATGGAGGTGAAGTTGAGGCACTCCCCATGTCACGCCACTAACCCTGCGTAAAATTTTACAGAATCAAACCACGTCGCCACGGAAACCCAGAGTGGAGAGTGACGCACAGCACATTAAACCCATATTTACTAACACTAGACTCAAGAGTGGAAATAAGTGGTCTGCTTTCTTTAGAGGGGGGAACAGAAGGGGAATTGGGAGACAAGTCTCTCTCTCTCCCTCTCTCCCTCTCTCTCTCTCTCTCTCTCTCTCTCTCTCTCTCTCTTTCTCTCTCTCTCTCTCAAAGCGCCCTCTTTTTTCCTTCTGTTTTCTGTTCAAAGCTGTTGCCAAATCACTTGAAGAGAGGCAGAAGTGATCGGGATAATGGCGACCACCTCTATTAAATGATGCTTTTGTGTTTCGCTAGTCGTTTTAAGTGCTTTCTATTGTCATTGCTGCTATTGTAGTCGTTCGGAGGTTCCTGGGTCTGAGGGAAGCTGCTTTTCCTGCCCATGGAATGTTTTATTTTCAACATCAAGGCTTTCTTTCGCCACACACACACACACACACACACACATTCCCTCCTTGTCTCTTTCTCTCGCTCCCCCCCCTCTTCCTCTCTCTTCCCATTCCATGAGCTTCATCTGTGGCTCTGCCTCTCCTTCCCCTTCTCTCTCTTTCTCTCTCTCTCTCTCTCTCTCTCTCTCTCTCTCTCTCTCTCTCTCTCTCCTCTCCCTCTTGTTCTTCGTCTCTCCCAGCCAGTACCCACCCCTACAAACCCTCCTTGACCTGTGCATATGGCTTTGATGAGTGCCAGACCCCTATGGATGCATATTAAAGCAGCCCCAACACGGTACTGCAGGAGAGGTAAATGGAAGGTAGTGAAGTCTTTTGAACCCCTGTTACATTATAACCACCCTAAACACATACAGCTGTCCAAAGTTCAGGGAAGACATAAAAGGGGGCTTTTGCCTGTTACCTCTGAGAATGATAATAGCCAAACGCCACTAAAACTACTAAAGAAACTAGGTGCAATCAAAGAGACTCCCCCGCTTTTTATTACAAACTGCTAATGGGATGTGCCGCGTCTGAGGGAGGAGTGATGTGTGACAGTGTAGGAGATCTAATAACGCTCGCTCCAGGCGTCGTAAAAATGCGGAGGAAATTTTCTGTGAAAGTGATTAAACTCAATTAAAACTCGGTTAATTAAAAAACCCGGCGCGACCCGGGGGCCTGAACTAATTATTGGTGACCTCGAGCTGAGCAATGCATTGGTGCCAGGGTTGAGGAGAGGAGAGGAGAGAAGAGAGGAGAGAAGAGAGGAGAGGATAAGAGGGGTAAAAAGTGAAGTGGTGTAAGAAAGAAAGAAAGAAAGAACGAGTACACCCTGTCTTATGTCAGACATCACCGGCGACCATTGGGATGTTTATGCGTGTGTCTGAGTTAACACTCGAAGGTCTGTTTATATTTGTGCTGAACATGTTCAGATGTCAGAGGTGCCATATGGCTGTTGTGGCTTTTCCTGCGGCTGGTGTGAGTGTGGTGTGTGTGTGTGTGTGTGTGTGCGTGCGTGCGTGCGTGCATGTGTTGTGTGTGTGAATGTGCGCGCCCACAAGTGTGTGTGTGTGTCCGGTGTGGCACGAAATCTGTTTTTGTGTGTGAGTATGTGTGTGTGTGTGTACGTGCGTTTGTGTGTGTGAGTGTGTTGTGAGTGAGTATAAGTGAGTTTGTCTGTGTATGCTTGTATGCTTTATTTCAGGCCATGTGGGTTTTTGGGGCTCCTCCGTGGGTGCCTCTACCACACACAGTAAATATGAGTTTGTGGCGTGACCACGGTCCTCCAGGAATGCTGTGATGTGGCCCGCGGGGCCCTAACCACCATTGACAAGAGGGTTTAGGTGGCTTTTGGTCATCAACATTCCTGGTGGCCACCAGCGACATAGGAGGCAATCGAGCCTCAAGAACCAAGAACCCGACCAACCCGCTGACGTCTTGACGTCCGTCCTCCCCTGGTTCCAGAACCGGGCACAATTTATTTTGGTTTGGGTTTTTTTTTTTTTTTGCATCATGGCAAAAAAAGTGATCTTTTTTTCCCTTACGCAGTACCCAGCTGCATGAGTTGTGTTGTGAGTTGTGAAGCATGCAGTGGGCTCCTTAGCCCAGCCAGGTCTGGTGCCCCTTCCTCAATCACCACATACAGCTATCTGTGGCTCACATGGAACAGCCACACTAACCCCACGAGACGGAAAACACACACGCACAGAGACACGCAACCACACACAGACAGATTCACGCATACATGTATGCAGCAATCTACAGTAGACAGGCACACACAGAAAAACACACACACACTAACACACACACAGACACAAACACACACACATACGCACGCGCACACATCCACCCGCACGCATGTGCAAACTCACGCACATGCAACCTGCTATACATCTCATACGTTCATCCATTCTGCAAAGCTGCTAGTGAAATGAAAGGGGAAAAAGCAAAAAATAAATCAATTACAAAAAAAGACAATATTCACACGGCCATTCAGTCCAAAAGACACAGTCATGAAAAAGAGGGCAGCAGCGACTGAAAGAAAGAGAGAGAGAGAGCTGAGAGAGAGCTATAAAAACACAGGCAGACAGAGTGAGGAATGCGCAGGCAATGCCAACTATAATGCCAGCGCTGATAAGACTCCTGAGCGCGGACCCAGCCGGCCCATCCATCACCCGGGCAGCACACACTAAATTAGGCCTCATCTTCCACCAGTTCGGCCGTGCACGCTCTCTCTCCCTCCCTCTCTCTATCTCTCTCTCTCTTTCTCTCCCTCTCTCTCTCTCCCTCTCTCTCTCTCTCTCCACTTTGTGAGAACTTCTTCAGGCTCCTTTAGACTATTTACAGAGCGAAAGCATTTGGACAAAACACAGC
>NC_085880.1:3294825-3309825 GCF_034702125.1 Engraulis encrasicolus
CTCTCTCACTCTCGCTTTGTCCTCTCTCCTTCACTTGTTCCCTTTTTTGACTCTGTCTCTGGCTTTTTCTCTCCTAACCTTAACCTCCTCCGATTGTAGCTCTATGTAACTCTCTGTCTACCTTTCTCTCTCTCTCTCTCTCTCTCTCTCGCTCTCTCATCCTCTAGTCTCTTGATCTCCCCTGTTCTCTCTCTTTCAAACACACACACACACACACACACACTCACAAACTCCACACACCAAAACGGACAGGAGTCTAAAGGCATGACGACGTTCTTAAAGCATGACGTTTTTTCTTCTTCAAACATATCCGTTTACTGTAAATGAGTCTTGTTGCCACATGGCCATTAAAACATCGCTCTTCTGCCAGTGCAGACAGAAAATGAAGCGCATAGCCTGTCTGTGGTGTCTGGTACATTCAGATTGGGAGGCCCCAGAATTGGGTCCCCGTTGTTACATTGTATGTATTTAGTTGGTGGGCTTTTCAGATGACTTTGTTTCAGGCCGGGCAAAAGACTGGCAGTGGCCCTGCACATGGGTAACAAAAAAGCCTGTCTGTCTGTGGTCTCTGGAGCATTCAGAGTTGGGGGCCCCGGAATTGGGTCTGTGTATGTGATGACTGTGTGACAATAAAGGGTTTATTTGCAAAACGGTGTAATCCATTTTTTTTTACTTTTGCATTTTATTATTGGAAATGAATGTTCAGAGGTCCTACCACCTATGTGTGAATTCTTACCATTCAAATATTTTGAGAACCTACTTTTTTAACCTATATAAAATGCGTTTTGCAATGCAATTCAATGGAATGCCCAATACAAAAATGTCAATTTCCGGGGCGCTGTGGCGCAGCGCGCTAAGCTCCCCACATTTGGGCTTGCATGCCCACCCACGGGGACCCCGGTTCGAGTTCGGCCGGGGTCATTTCCCGATCCTCCCCTGCCTCTGTCCCATTCACTTCCTGTCACAGTCTTTGACTGTCCTGTCAAATAAAGGCATAAAAGCCCTTAAAAAAAAAAAGTCAATTTCCCAACATTCTACAAAATGGAGATACACCGTTTTGCAAATAAACCCTCTACTATGTTAAAAACTGAACTCCTGGTGATCCCAGCCAAGGATTCATGTTGCCATGATCTCAAACTCAATATGGGCTCAGTCACTGTCGCCCCAAACAAGTGTGCAAGAAACTTGGGTGTCATGATTGTTGACCAAGGTAGAGAATGTGCTCACTTCAGTAGTACAGGTGCTGGACAAAATAAAGTAACTGAAATAAATGATGGAAGTCCGCAACACTGTAAATGCTTTATTTGGCAAATAAATCACTGGGAGCATTAACAGTGTTGCAGACTTCCATCATTTATTTCTGTCATGATTGATGACCATCTATCATTCTCAGACCACATAGCCTCGGTTGCCTAGTCTTGCTGCTTCTGTCTGTACAATATACAATATAAAACAGATCAGGCCGTACCTGACCCAATATGCTACTCAGCTTCTTGTACAGGCCTTGGTCATCTCTCGCCTCGACTACTGCAACTCCCTCTTGATTGGTCTTCCAGCCTGTGCAATAAGACCCTTACTAATGGTCCAGAACGCGGCGGCGCGTCTGGTGTTCAACCAACCCAAAAGGGCGCATGTCACGCCACTTTTTGTCAACCTGCATTGGCTACCAGTGTCTGCCCGAATTCAACACAAAGCTCTGACCTTTGCCTACAAAATTAAAGCAGGTTCTGCTCTGGCTTACCTAAAGGATATGCCCAAGCCATATGTTCCTACTGTAACAGAGTGTTGTGTTCCTCCAATACCAACCGTTTAGCCTTGCCCTCTACTCACACAAGGCAACCCCAGTCCAAACGGTTTTCTGTCATTGTTTCTCTATGGTGGAATGAGCTACCAGTTGCTACAAGAGCAGGGTCATCCCTCTCAACCTTCAAGAAGCTAGTGATGACTCACCTCTTCCGAGAAAGCTTCCCTGCTTAACACTCTAACATAAATTAAAGTACAAACGTCAGTTCTGGCCAGGCCATGGTAGTCAAGAAGCTTGCCGCCCTCCCCTTCATCTCATTCATCCCTAATCGATCCAGGTGCATTCCCTCAGCTGATAATCTTTCTTCCCTAGCGATTGGCCACACAGTTTCGGCACGCCTTTTAAATTCTATCCACTTCCTCCCAACTGTATGCTGCTCGGTTTTTGCTACCCACCACCTCCCCTGCTCCACCTTGTCGTGTATGATGTGACATGTTTTTCTTGTCACGTCGCTTGGCTCTGTTCATGGGGGGTTATCTCTCGCCCGGTCCTACTGGGTGAGAATTCCCTAAACTGCTGCTGCCCCCTGACTCATGCTTTTCCATGCTGCTCATGGAAATAGGGGGGTTCCTCCGAACAGAGCTATACCGCCAAATGTAATTCATAATTTCAATAAAAGAAATTTCATTTATATTCTTCTCTTGTGTTTCTTGACTGAAATGGTTCTGACAGAACTAATTATACTCACCTTGTAGCCTTTAGTTTTTAGTCTCTTTCCTTAGTCTTAGTCTCTAATGTCTTTCCTTAAGCCTCTGCCATTAACATCTCTTATGTACCTAACATCTTTTTGTACCTAATTTGTTTTTAACATCCTTTTAAATCATTTACTTATTTTGCTTTATCTCTGTGTTGGACATTGTTACCAGTGCTGCAACTGTACACTGCGCCTAGATGTCTTGCTTATTATCCAATTTCCCTTGTTACCTTCCCATTATTTAATGTTGCTTCTATTACCTTGTGTTTGACATGTTGTCAGTGTTGCAACTGTACACTGCACCTTGAGGTCTTTGTTTACTTTTTGCTACGTTTTAATGCATTGCCCTCTTCTTTACTCTTTGTAGGACAATGCTTTCAGTGTTGCAACTGTACACTGTGCCTCACCCTGTTCTTGTTTAAAAAATGCTCCTTGTAAGTCACTTTGAACAAAGGCGTCTGCTAAATACTAATGCAATGTAATGTAATGTAATGTATTTAGTTGGTGGGCATTTCAGATTACTTTGTTGTACAAAATATTGTCAGTGGCCATGCGCATGGATAACAAGAAAAGCATGTCTGTCTGTGGTCTCTGGAACATTGATTAATTTCTGATCTAACCAAATGCATCACAGAAAAGCCTAAACAGACACTCTCAGCAGAGCTATAACAGAAACAAATACTTCAATAGCTCTTTCTTCAGCAGATAACAGAGTTCACACCTCCACTGTAATAACAACAATACTGAATGATGTCATGTGTTCGACTTTTAGGGGTTTTAGATAAAACAGGCGGCTAACTAGTGTCTGTTACAATGAGCAGACCACCGTGATTCATGGATTGTTTATGCTGTACCATTATCAAGTTCTTTACAGTAAATTATCAAATGCTTGTAGTTGTGGTGGTGATCATGCCTTTGCTGTAAATCAGATTTTTTTTTTTTTTTTTTTTGCTCGAATGGAATGCTTTTCAGTCTAAAGGGGACTGAAATTGTTTTGCACCATGTTGTGAAGAGCTCATTTGTTAGATCTCTAAATCTCTGCGTATGAGTATTACTGTACGTACGTTTGCATTGTCAAAAGCAGTGTGAGACTTTCTCTTTTTAAGTATTTTTGGGGGCTTTTCAAGCCTTTATTATGAGACAGGACAGTGAAGGACAGAGAGGAAGTGAGTTGGGACGAGAGATGGGGAAGGGCTGGCAAAGGACCTGGACCGGGAATCGAACCCGGGTTGGCCGCGTAGCAGACGAGTGCCCTAGACTGAACGCTTTAGTTGATGGAAAGTCACGAAACCACATTCTCTCCACTTTTGCAACATATAGTAGGTAGAATATACTGCGTGGATGAACAGTGGCCAAGGATTTACAGCAACCTGGAACGGCCTCCGTGGTTGCAAAATAACTTACAGCCCTCGCTCACCTGCAGTCCCGATCGAGGAGGCCATTAAATGAGCAGGGGCTCCGTGCCAGCCGGCCGTTCCCACCCAGCCAAACAGGGATCTGCTCTTCACATCTCCGCAATGTGTTTAATAAACACCTACAAAAAAGCAGCCCCAGTGTCACTCACCGCAGAGCGCTTTTAAAACGTCTCTCCATTAATGACCATTCCAGTTTTTTTTCCACCCCACATGCAGACTTTTAAAAACTCGCTTTTAAATACCAAACGCTGACGTGACAAAAGAGGAGCAAAAATAAACTCAGCTCTGGGGCGTTTTTATGATTTGTTTGCACCCAGTTTGGCTTTCCTTGCTTTGTGAAGATCTCTTTTTGCTGTTTTTTTCCCCCTCCGTCCTCTTTCCTAATTAGAGCTAAGCCTGTGAGAGTAATGACTCAAATGTTATTACCATTGAGCGACTGGCCGACTGGCACTTTAAAAGCATTAGCTGACAAATTAGTCTCCCCCTCTCCGTCCCTCTCCTCTACTCTCCTCTCCTCTCCTCTCTTTCCTCTGCTTTGCTCTGCTATCCTCTCCTCTCGACTCCTCTCCTCTCCTCTCCTCTCCTCTCCTCTCCTCTTGTGCCCCTCTCCTCCTCTCTCCTCTCCTCTCCTCTCCCTTCCTCTCCTCTGCTCTCTCCTCCTGTCCTCTCCTGTCCTCTCCTCTCCCTTCCTCTCCTCTCCTCTCCCTTCCTCTTCTCCCCTCTCCTCTCCTGCTCCTGCAACATTATCATGTGGCCCTCCCTGGGCGAGAAGGCGTGGAGGTGGTAATGAGAGACCTCTGAGGGGGGACATCAGCGACGACGCTGTGGAGCCCGCAGGGCCACATAGACTTAAAAGGCCAGGCCGACCTTTGACCTTGCATTTGATCCACTCCTTCTCCCTGGGAACCCCCCACCCATTTCCTCCTATACCACCTCCTGTCGTCCACCACCCCCCTCATATCACCCCCTCCACCGCTGCCCGGCTCTCAGGCCCCTATATAAGGGGCAATTAGGGCTCTACAGAGGGTGATATTTAATTAGCGTCATCTGATATTGCCCGAGGGGGGATCGAGCTACTTGATTGATCCATGAGGCAAACCTCCACCACACCACCACCCCTTCCCACCTACACCACCCCACCGCTGTGCAGGATGAATATACGGGTCGGTTGGACGGGTTGGAAATCCTATGCCCCAAACTCAATTTGATTTTCACCCTAAAATGTGGTGGCCTATACTATACCGTCGCTCCTGCATTGAGTCAGCCATTCTTAAAGGCACAGTCTGCCACTGACTCAGTGGTCTCTCCGTGTCTGCTACTCAGTCCAAAACACATTGTTGGTGTTTGAGGTCTGAAGGCAATCGGATTATTATACCCGTGCAGCCAATGCACTGGAATCTGCAAAAACCATCGACGTGGAAGTGGATGTTTATGGTTTCTCCATCAGAGTTTTGGTTGGTTCGGGATGGTTGGTCTGTTTGTTTGTTTCCCTCTTACACAATGTTGTTGGTGTGCAGTGCACATTTGATGGAGTATGTAGTGAGACTTGACAGACTATCACTGAATGTGTTTTGTTCCTTTTGAACTTGACTTGTAATCCATCGCCCACTCTGTTTTTTTTTATGTGTGTGTGTGTGTGTGTGTCTGTGTGTGTGTGTGTGTGTGTCTGTGTGTGTGCGTGTGCGTGCGTGTGTATGTGTGTGTGCGTGTTAGCGTGCGTGCGTGCGTGTTTGTGTGTTATACCCCCTGCTCAGGCTGGGTTGCCTGCCTGACACTAGAGTTGAATGGAGCCTCTGGAAATCTTGGCCCACGCTCTGCCATTCTGTCACCGGTATTAAAACTCACCACACTGAAATAAAGACGCCTGTATAGTATACAGGGGGAATTTCTAATAGTTTCAAAACCCCTGCAGCACCACCACCACCACCACCACCACCACCCTAAGAACCCCCCTCCCCAGCCACTCAAAACCCACCCCACCCACACCCCCTCCCCCTCTCCACCCCTCCTTCTGCTCTGTCGAAAGGAAACCAGCATGCTTTGCGGAATTCTACTCGCCCACGCACTTTTTTCAGGACACTTGATTCCAATTAGATATTTTCTTTTCTTTCTTGTTGTTCTTGTTCTGGCCTGTCTGGGTCTCTTGACTTTTCTCCACCCTCCCATACCTCTCCCTACACCCCCCACCCCCCCCCCCTCTCTCTCTAATGTCTTCCACCCCAAACCTTTCTCTCTCTCTCTCTCTCTCTCTCTCTCTGTATCTATCTCTCCCTCCCTCTCTCTCTCTCTCTCTCTCTCTCTCTCTCTCTCTCTCTGCCCCTCTCTCTCTCTCTCTTTGTGCTGTACACTATACATGCCATTGTTGTACTGACAATATGCCTTATGATTCCTTCGCTATTTTTTCTATTACATTCAATCTTTTAGCCGCACAAACACAAGACCTACAAACACACACACACACACACACACACACACACACACACACACACACACACACACACACACACACACACACACACACACACACACACACACACACACACACACACACACACACACACACACACACACACACACACACACACACACACACGCATAAAAATACATTTGAAAAAATACACACACTCATTCACGTCTAACAATAACAGTCAGACAGAGTTCCAGTAAAAGCCATAGACAAGCATATACACTATCATTAGCTATTGCCAAAATACAATAAAACTCTCGCATACATCCCCACGCTGGCTGCGCTACAGCAAACAGACACAAACACTTTCACATGGCCTGGCCCCGAGATCCTTTGAGCAGAGATAGAAACCAGACAGAGGAATAGATATATAAAAACAAATACACACACACGCGTGCACACTGCACACTGCACACACACACACACACACACACACACACACACACGCACACACACATGTATGCACACGCACAAACACACACATGCACACACACATGCACACGCATGCACACACATACGCATACGGACACATCCACGCACGCATTCAGGCACACACACACACACACACACACACACACACACACACACACACACACACACACACACACACACACACACACACACACACACACACACACACACACACACACACACACACACTCACGCACATACACACACACACATGCACACACACACACACACAAACCAGTGCTGCCATCCATTTAGGAAAACAATTGTCCGCTTGATAAAAAACAAGGAGGGCGGTGAGGAACGCCAGACTGTGTGTTCCCTACACCGCTAACACTAAAGTTGCGAAGGATGAAGTAATTTATTAGCACATGGATCAAGTTAATCCGTCTCCGAGGTCGCATCTACGAGAAATCCTCTTCCCACACGTGAAGTAATGACAGCCCGGCCTGAAGAACAAAAATGTGAGCAAGCTTATAATTACACTGGCAGAAGGCTGATTACTGTAATTAAGAGAATTCCACTGTCCTTTTTTATTGTTTGCTCTTCGTGTTTGATTCGCACAATGAGGGGTGGGTTTGTATACTGTATATACACAAGCCTTGAGGACTCCGAACGCAATGTCAGGAGGAATGACGCAAATGGAACGAGATAATTGGTGACGTAAATGGGAAGAGTGTCGGGCAATAGAGCCATGGACTTCATCTATTCATCTTTTCATCCACCCTTTCAATTGTCTTTCTATCCATCCCTTAGCGTGCCCCATCCAGCCACCAATCAATCACAGAATTAATGACACAAATGAGATGACACAAGTAATGATGCAAATGGGGTGAGTAGTGGGTAATAAAACATTGAATGCACACATGCGTTTTGTGGATCCATCTTTTCGTTCTCTGTCCATGATGCGTTCATTTGTCTAGCCCAGTGGTTCCCAACCTATGGGCCGGGGCCCACTGGTGGGCCCTGAAGGTATACCAAGTGGGCCTTGAAATCATTTTCTAAAAATAATAATCATATTTTGGTGTGTGCTACTGTTGATTTATTTGAGTTTTATTCTTAATTGGGTCAGAGTTGGGCCCCGAAAATGTTTGACCATTTCGAGTGGGCCCCAAGTTGAAAAAGGTTGGGAACCCCTGGTCTAGGCAACCTTCATTCATCCTCTCATTTATCTGTGCATGTCTTCATGTGTCTGTCAGCCATCAGTTCATCAGTCCTCTTATATTTCATCTATCTATCTATCTATCTATCTATCTATCTATCTATCTATCTATCTATCTATCTATCTATCTATCTATCTATCTATCTATCTATCTATCTATCTATCTATCTATCTATCTATCTATCTATCTATCTTACTGCATCTATTTGTCAGTTTGTCTGCCTGCCACCTATCTTTCTATCTATCTATCTATCTATCTATCTATCTATCTATCTATCTATCTATCTATCTATCTATCTATCTATCTATCTATCTATCTATCTATCTATCCATCCATCTATCTACATGTCAGTGACAGCCTCTTTGCTGCCGATCTGCAGCGTAAACAACAGTGCGGTTCCATCTGTGCCCCATTCTGCTGCTCCTCTGCTTCAGGATGCTGGCTGGCTGGATGTTTGGGGGGAAACGTCTCTTATTTTATTTAGCAAACAAACAGCACAGCTTGGGGAGTGTGGGAGCAGCAGATGGGAATAGTGGGAAGCAGGGCCGCTGGCAGCTTTCGCCAGGCAGGCCCGGGACAAAACCATCTGAAAAGGCCCTCTACCGTATACTCAATAGCCTACATAGAATGCAATGGGGTCCCAATTCTGGGCCCCTCCTTTCTCTTGGCCCGGGACGACTGATGACTGACGACTGTGTGTGTGTGTGTGTGTGTGTGTGTGTGTGTGTGTGTGTGTGTGTGTGTGTGTGTGTGTGTGTGTGTGTGTGTGTGTGTGTGTGTGTGTGTGTGTGTGTGTGTGTGTGTGTGTGTGTGTGTGTGTGTGTGTGTGTGTGTGTGTGTGTGTGTGTGTGTTTGCATGTGTGCATTTTTGTGTGTGGTGGGGTAGAAGGCATCTCTTCTCCTCACCCACAGCAGCACAGCAAGACAATGGGAACTGCTTCCCTGTCTGGCAGAGCAGAGCTGAGTGGTGGGTGGTGGGGTAGAGAGCGGTGTGTGTGTGTGTGCTGGGTTGCTGACAGCTTTGACGGGGCCCAGGACAAGATCGTCTGAAAGGGCCCCCCTCCTCTCAACACAGACAATGGAATGGGGCCCCCTATTTCCCTGGGCTCAGAGCAACTGAACTGTTTGCACTGCCCCCCACCCACCGTCGGTGGCCCTGGATGTGTGTGACTGGCAGAGTTGGGTTGGTGGGCGTGGGGCAGAGAGGGGTGTGTGTGTGTCTGGGTGGTGGTGGTGGTGGTGGTGAGGCAGAGAGGGGTGGGTGTGTGTGTGTGGTACTGTCAGGGTATCCAACTCCTCAGCATCTTTTCCCGTCTCCCCATCCTCACCAAATGACTGCAGCCATATCCCCCCTGAGGCGTCTCCCCAGGCTTCTGCCCGCTAACATGTTACAGATATGGAGGATGTCCTAGGTCCTATGTCCTAAGTCCTATGTAATGGGCTTGTTGGTGTGCAATTCAGCTCCACATAAAGCTTTTATTTTTCTTAGCCCTCCCCACCACTCTCCACCACCCCACCGCCCTCCTCCACTTTTCCCTACTTCCCTGCCTTGCCCCCCCCCCATTCCAGTTTTCCGTGCTGAGCGAGGAAGGGGAGAGAGGTTATGGGATCTCTGGGACGTCTTCATGAGTCTGTAATCATGATTATGGTATTACGGCGAGATTACTCCCTTGATCATAATTATTAGTCTATTGTCAGCCATGCGTGGAAAGAGGGCATTTAGGCATAATGGAAAGCCCTACTGGAGTACGTTCTGCTGCGTGTTTTCATTTGATTTCATGGAGATGGCCTTTTAACAATATTTGGCAGTCATTTGGGTTGATTAACCGCCCCCCCATCCCACCCCCTCCTCAATTACCCCCGTAGTTTAAGGCCTATAAGAGGTTTAAAGCTTGGTTTCACCCACTATGCTACTGAGCAGCTAAAGAAACCACCATACTGTACTGTAAGTTCAATAGAGCTCCCACAGTTATCAAGACAACTGTTTCCAGTACATGAATCCAAATGAAGATGTTTGTGTAGGGCTGCTCATTTTCCATGTAATGATTTCCCTCCATCCGTGCAGCGTTTAATTGAATTATAATCTTAACTGTTACAAGGAATTAGCTGTTACTGTAGCGAAAAATAATTAGGCTATTATATCTACTAGGGTATTCATGGGTAAACAGTTAGGGCTTTAAAGGTTGCTGATTCGACTCTCGACCCACCAGGTTGGTGGGGGGAGTAATTATCCAGTGCTCTCCCCCATCCTCCTCCATGACTGAGGTACCCTGAGCAGTGTACCTGTCCTGCCGCATTGGGGGCTTGCACAGGTGAGGCATTAATGCAATTTCGTGGTGTGCAGTGTGCACTTGTGTGTTGTGGAGTTCTGTGTCGCAATGACAATGGGAGTTGGAGTTTCCTAGTTGGAATTCAAACTATGAGGTATGCATTTTTTTGTGTCACCATTTCCCCCTACTTCTCACCGTCGATAATGGCATAGATTAAAGTTGGCATCTTTCCGTTTAGGTTTTCTTGTGACACCTTTATACAGATGAGCAGTGTGAGTTTTGACGTCACAGCATGTTTCTAGAAGATGCAGTATAGTGTCTGATGTATACGGTACATAATGACGCCATCACTCCACTTGTCACTCAAGTCTTTAGCCAGGCAGCTGCCAGCTTTCTGGCTGATTGAAGTAAACCACCAAAGCATATTTGCATTGACGAGATAGAGCAGGTCGTTGTGCTGTCTTGTGTTGATTGCTTAAGACACTAAGGACCCATGACAGCTGGAGGAATATTGATCTCTGGCATCAGTAGCCTCTCGAGAGGGTCGAGCAATGTCGGCTAAAAAGAGAAGATAGGAAAGACAGACAAAGACACACACAATTCACACATGCAAACCATAGCCGTAGCCATGGGCGGGCCTGGGCCCGCATACTTGACATCCAGGCCTGCCCGATTCATACTTGACAGTCAACTGTTGCCTCATTGAACTATAATTAATGGCATAGCACTGAGCGATAACTAATCATTTTGTCAAAAGTCTGGTTCATCTTCTGTGATTTCTATGATTTCAATTTCAAAGTATCATTTTTAAGCGCGGTATTATAATATCTACCTACACGCTTTCGGGTTGGGCCCGTCCGATTTTTTCTGGGCCCACTTGTTTTATTATTGCCGACGCCCCTGATGCAAACACATTCACAAACGTCTGCACATGCAAATAGTTAAAAACACACACATGCACAACCACAAACATATGCGCGCGCGCGCGCGCACACACACACACACACACACACACACACACACACACACACACACACACACACACACACACACACACACACACACACACACACACACACACACACACACACACACACACACACACACACGCACACGTACACATATCTACACACACTGAGACACAAACACATGAACACGCATTATATATAGAAATGTGCATAGGAAACATACGAATACATACTGTGTGCATAGGCTACATGTGCTGCAACACACACACAAGAACATGTAAATCATCGCCTCTGTCTCTTCCCCGCCCACCTAGCACCCCAATAATTGACCCGTATTTGTCCGAGCCAACTGGCAAAATTTGCGGGTGTCAGAGCTGGCTGGCCCCGGGCCCCGTCCATCCAACCTCCCCACACCGCCCCCCTGCATCCATAGCCACGTTCACACCGAGCACAGAGCCAAAGGTCTGATTTACGGCTTGCGTCGAAGTCGGTGCCAAAAAGATGTTGCGCGCCTGACCCGGCTCCAACTGGCCGCAGGGAGCCCTCATGCCTGCGCTCGCTCTCCGCTCTCATCCCCTTCCAGAAACCCTCCGCGCTCCCCTGCTTCTGGAAAAACTTGTGTGTGGAGCCACACCACCATCAAACCAACTATCAACATCCTCCTCCACCGCCTCCTCCTCCTCCTCCTTCACCGCCTCGGCCTCCACCTCCTCATCAACCAGAAAAATAATCATTAGCAGCAGTTTTGTCCTGTTTTTTCGGCAACCACACCACCACCATCACCCCCACCATCACCACCGCCACCACCACCACCACCATGAAAATGCCTCCTGCCTCCAGCCCCAGCCCCAATCCAAGCCACCTCTCCTGGCCTCAGCCACCCCTTGTGCCTCCAGCCACAAGGAGAAATTACGGCTCACCTGAGGCCGAGGCATCCATCACATGTGAAGCGTGGAGCAGGCGTGTGTGGACAAACAGGCCCCTCAGCCACGGGGATGGAGTGGGGTGGGGGAGAGGAGAGGAGAGGAGAGTGGCGGGAGCTGGGGGGGTGAGAGAGGAGGGAGGAGGGAAGTGGAGGGTGTTGGAAGAGGGGTGGGTGGGGGTGGGGTGGGGTGTGAGCAAGGAGGAGAGTGGAGTGGAGCAGGAGAGCGTTCGAACGAAGAGGATTGGGTGTGTGGATGGGGTGAGGTGGGGTGGCCTCCCATAATTCAAGAGACTCGTCTTATATATCCAGCAGCCCGTTCCGTTCAAACCTTTAACACAAACGCCACCCTTCACCACCAACCCCAAACCCCTCTGCCCCCCCCTCCTCTCGCCCCTCCCCCTAAAGCTAACAGGCACTCAGTACAGGCAGCGAGTGAGTGAGTGGCGGCCATAATGATGCCGGCAGATGGACTGCTGCTGCTACTCGAGTTGCACGCCACCATGCTGCAGAACATGGATCATCACGGAGACAGATCGGTAAGGCCCATTCCCCCACCCCCCAACACATAAACACACACTCACACACACATACAACACACATACACACACTATTTTTAGCCGAGTCACCAATGGTTCTGATTGACAGGTTTTCCATCTTTTTTTAAAGGACGAATCGGAGGGGGTTTGCGGGGGCGGGGGCAGAAGTTGAGCAGTGAATATATAAAGACAGGATTTTTTTCCATAAATACATTAATATGAGGAATTGCAATGAGATGTACGTACATACTGTACATATACTACTGGAGGTTTTTTTGTCATAGCAGGGGGACATCTTCTATGGGTTCATACAAACTGACAGGCCCATAAAGACATCTTAAAGACAACCTCTTGCCCTCAACCTCTGCAGGTGTGTCCACCTGGGCAGGCAAAATTTATAAGCACACTGACTGTGGTCATTAATCACTGTGACTGATACATGAACAACTAGAAGAAGTGTTGTTGCTCTTGTTCGCCTTCCAGACTCCAATGCTATTGGCAGCAAGTTCATTAAGTTACGTGTCATTGTTTTTAATTGAATTTCCTTGAGGATTAATAATACATGCTCTCTACTAGACTCCTCCTCCTCCTCCCCCTCCTCCTCCTCCTCCTCCTCCTCTTCTTCTTGCTGTGATTGCTAAAGAAAAGTCAAACTGTCATGCTGAAATTACACAGCAGTGTGTCCCTCTATGCTTTCCTTTCCTCTTTTCTCACTATGGTGATCAGGTCCTCAAAGGAGAATTCCAACCATTTCGCAAACACATCTCATCCGTTGGAAGCCAAGGAATGTTGTTCAAATGGAAAATCTCAAGATTTTTTTTCAGGTGGGCTGCACTAAATTTACCTCTTTCGCTGATTTCAATGAAAGTGGGCGCTATCAGGCAAGCGTTTAAGTTTCTCTGAAGCTCTTATCGTGTATCAAAATGCTTTTGAGCAGATAGCCCAAGGTGTGTGGGCTGATACATTAAACCCAGCATCTACTGTTAACATTATCTAGCACAGACATGATCCATTTGCCGCTTTTAGAACCAGCGCTACACCTCGGACATCTTCTGGGTTCCCAGAAGTCCGCACAAAGAGATCGCAAAGTCATACAATTTTTTTTCTTTTTGTCTACCAAAAACAATCCTCGCAGACTGAACTGAAAACTGTCTTATTTGTTATTGTATCACAACACACACAAAGCAGCTGAAAACCCATTTCCAACACGGTGCTACCTTTCCTGTCACATAACTGTCTCGCAAAGGCTCATGGGAGATGCAGTAGCGCATTGGTGGCTGGCTAGCTCTGTGCTAGTGGCTTTGCACTGGTTGTGATACAATCTGACAATGCACAATAAGAAAATGCTGCATTATTCAATTGTATGGCTTTGACAATCGATTTGGACGGACGTCTGTGGAACCCAGAAGGTGATAGAGGTACAGTGTGTGTGTGCCGGTTCAAAAAGCTCCAAATGTATCATGTCTGTGTTAGTTCATGCTAAAATTAGGCACTGCGTTAAATTGTATGGGCCCACACACCATGGGCAATCCACTCAAAAGCATTTTGATACACGTTAAGCGCTTGCCCTATAGCGTCTTCTTTCAGGGGAATCACAAGAGGTAAACTTAGTGCAGATCGCACAAAATATTCTTATGATTTTCCCTTTGGACAACTTCCCTTAGCCTCCAACAGATGAGATATGTTTCTAAAATGGCCGGAAGTCTCCTTTAACTTCAAACCGACCTCATCAGTCTGGGCCTTCAAACACAGGCTGTCACCCCCACCTCCAGCCCCAGCCCCAGCCCCAGCCCCATGCAGCCTTCAGAGTGCGGGTCAAGGGAAGAGACAGGGTCACTGAATGAGGAAGGACTGACCCGCTAGGAGCCATTCATCACTTAAAGATGAGACTAAATAACACAACCTGACACAACACGTCCCATCCAGCCCTCCTCGCCTCTTCCCACCCCCACCCCCCTGTTTGTGTGTGTGTGTGTGTGTGTGTGTGTGTGTGTGTGTGTGTGTGTGTGTGTGTGTGTGTGTGTGTGTGTGTGTGTGTGTGTGTGTGTGTGTGTGTGTGTGTGTGTGTGTGTGTGTGTGTGTGTGTGTGTGTGTGTGTGTGTGTGGAGGTCATAATTGATGGGCCCTTGAGACAGATCGTGGCAAGGCCGTCATTCTGAAGGGGGCCTCAAGGACTACTCTTGTGATTATAGCATTTGGAAGTTGCGAACTGTGTTGCGAAGCAGTTGCGAAGACTGCTTTCATATTGTGCATTTGTTTTGCATATTGCAGAGAACTCCTCAAACTTCTT
>NC_085880.1:3317325-3337325 GCF_034702125.1 Engraulis encrasicolus
GACAGGCTCACAGTACAAGCAAAAGTGTTATCTACTAGATCTTTGTGTCTTCGCTGTGATTTACAAGGCAGACAATAATTGACAAAAGCTTTTAGGTTTGTCGACGTAGCAACCAGGGTTTTTTAGACAACTCTCAAGTTTACTGTACAAAGAATTCTGGGTTATTTCTACAAATGAGTCCAAGGACAAAGTACCCATTCTTTTATGATCTTCTAAGCCTTACTCTCTCTCTCTCTCTCTCTCTCTCTCTCTCTCTCTCTCTCTCTCTCTCTCTCTCTCTCTCTCTCTCTCTCTCTCTCTCTCTCTCCCCATCTCTCGCCCCTGGCTGTGTGTCAATAGCTGCCTTTGCTGCATCGTGCCTTTCAGAGGTCACTCATGCAATGCATTTCAAAACATTGCTGTGACTCCAACCAACCACAAGTCCATAATTAGGCATGCCTAATCTGCAATTGAATCAATAGAAGCAGGTACACGGGCACTCATTTTTCATTTTTTTGAGAGCCATATTCTGGGTCCGTTGCAATTATGTCGTGCTGTTCTTTGTTTTGGAGAGTTCGCCTGCGCTGGCAAAGGTCGAGTTTTTTTTGTGTGTGTGTTAAGGGCACAAACCAATGGAAATATTTGATTAAGCCCACACAGTCCCTTTTCAGTTGTACTTGAAGGACTGCACTGAAAAGTATCCACCACAAGTTAAGCGGTTTTGGTCGGCCTTAAGTCATCAACATTTTAGCTCACAGCTCTGATGCTGTAGATGACTTAAGGCCGACCAAAACCTCTAGTCTGTAGTTAAAGGTTTTCTCTCTCTATCTCTCTCTCTCTCTCTCTCTCTCTCTCTCTCTCACACACACACACACACACACACACACACACACACACACACACCTCCATACACACACACACACACACACACACACACACACACACACACACACACACACACACACACACACACACACACACACACACACACACACACCTCCATACACACACACACACACACCTCCATACACACACACACACACACACACACACACACACACACACACACACACACACACACACACACACACACACACACACACACACACACACACACACACACACACACACACACACACACACACACACACACACACACACACTTATCAGACAAGTGGATATTGCTCAGACCAAATAAAAATCAATTCATAAACAAACAAACTGCAACTCTGACCTCACCTCACCACACCGCACCGGAGGCTCTTGTACGGCAGAGTCTCCAGAGATACCGTGCCTTTCAAGGACCAACTCCCTTCCTGTGTCTCCTCACATTCTTTTTTTCTTCTAAGGGCCACAATAAACATCTGCTGCTGTTTTGCAGTTGATAATCAAAGAGAGAGAGAGCTCTTGTTAGACCCTGTCAGAGGGACTGAGTCACGCACTCACATGCAAGTACCCACGGGGACTCTGACAGCTTGGATCGGGACAAAAATCTTCTGAAAGTGCCCCCCCTCTCAATACATACAATGCAATGGAGACCCAATTCTGGGGGCCTTCCCTTTCCCCCGGGCCTGGGGAATGACCCGTTTGTTCCTCCCCTGTCGATGGGAACATTGTGTGGAGCGTGTAGGAAAGATCCGAGCGTGTCCTCCTGATCACTAAAAAAAACAAAATGGTCACCAAGCGGTCTGCACACGGCGACTCCAGCTGCTGCAGCTGCTGCTGCCACTGCCGCTCTGCACGACATGGGCCAGGCCCAGGCACACCAGGAGTCCAGGAGGAGACCTGTGTGTGTGTGTGTGTGTGTGTGTGTGTGTGTGTGTGTGTGTGTGTGTGTGTGTGTGTGTGTGTGTGTGTGTGTGTGTGTGTGTGTGTGTGTGTGTGTGTGTGTGTGTGTGTGTGTGTGTGTGTGTGTGTGTGTGTGTGTGTGTGTGTGTGTGTGTGTGTGTGTGTGTGTGTGTGTGTGTGTGTGTGTGTGTGAAGTGCAGTGGTTGGGCCACACAGCACAGCGCAGCGCAGTGGTGGGCCCCTCTGGTCACCTGACCTGCACCAGGTGCCCTGGCTTAGCGCACACACGGCCATTAGCACAAGAAAGGAGAGGTCCTGTGGCGCAGGGCGATGGCTGAGAGGGACAGAGGGGGTGAAAGAGTGGGGAGGGATGGGTGAAATACAGAGAGAGAGAGAGAGAGAGAGAGAGAGAGAGAGAGAGAGAGAGAGAGAGAGAGAGAGAGAGAGAGAGAGAGAGAGAGAGAGAGAGAGAGAGAGAGAGAGAGAGAGAGAGAGAGAGAGAGATGGAAGAAAGGGAGGGAGTGAGACAGTGTGTGTAGGCAGCTGTGACTCCCTCCAAATGGACACCACGGCTGCCACTTGTACTTTAGGGGCAGAAAAAGGGGGAAGAGGGGAGGGGTGGTGGTGGTGGCATAGGACTGACTGGAGTTGGGGGTTAGGGGGGCATGAAAGAATTACAGAAAGTCTATAAAATTCCTGGGTCAATCCCAGTGAGGTGGAAGTTATTATGTGCAGCATAGATAACATATGGGAGCATATGGAAGGAATCAAGAACAACACAGGCGCTCACTCTGTCCATCTCTCTCTCTCTCTATCTCTCTCTCTCTCTCTCTCTCTCTCTCTCTCTCTCTCTCTCTCTCTCTCTCTCTCTCTCTCTCTCTCTCTCTCTCTCTCTCTCTCTCTCTCTCTCTCTCTCTCTCTCTCTCTCTCTCTCTCTCCCTTCAAGAAGATTGCGTCTCACACTTCACAGAAGAAACATACAAAAATATGAAGATTTATACAATGTTCTTTTGCATTACCATGGAAACACAGAAAGGGAATCAAAACCCTCAGTAAAAAAGCTATAGCTCAACACTGCAAAACATGCCACCTATGCCCACATTTGCCCACATATGCCCAATACAGACCAGCAAACATGACACCTTGTACCACTGCTAAGACTAATACATACCCTCCCAAAATGCCACCTTGTGTCATTCGAACATATTACCAGAGATTCTTTAAGTATATAGAGATATGCCATCGTAATAGGTTGCTATAGGCACCTAACGTGACCAGGTTCCGGTCTGCCTAAAGGGACGTGTCATAATACTCCTAGCATTGAATAGAACAGTCCTTAGGTCTGCCTAGGTCTGCCTAAAGGGGGATTTCACCCACCTCCCCCTTGCAATAATAGAACCCGGAAACAATGGGCCAATGGAACCTCTCTCTCTCTACTCTCTCTGATATTACATTACCTTACATTACATCGCAGACACTTTTATCTAAGGCAATGCTCAGAAATTACAGGGTATTGGTTACAGTCCCTGGAGCAATGTGGGGCTAGCTAGGTGCCTTGCTCAAGTGCCCTTCAGCCACGGGTGAAGGTGTAGGGATTAAGCAAGGTGGTAAGGGTGGGATTACAACTCCACACATAACACATTCCGTATACAAAACACAATCTCATTCTTCAGTACTGTCCTCCTTCCCACACTCTCGCACGGCACACTGCTCTCTCAGCCCTCACCCCCCCTCACACTTTCTTTTCTTTCTCACTCTTGCTTTCCCTGTCTTTTTCCCTTTTTTTCCCTCCAACTCCATGTCTGTATCACTCTTTCCCCCTCTCTCTCCATTTATCATTCTCTCGCTCTCTTTGTCTCTCTCTTTTCTCTCTCTTTGTCTCTCTCTCTCTCTCTCTCTCTCTCTCTCTCTCTCTCTCTCTCTCTCTCTCTCTCTCTCTCTCTCTCTCTCTCTCTCTCTCTCTCTCTCTCTCTTTCTCTCTCTCTCTCTCTCTCTCTCTCTCTCTCTCTCTCTCTCTCTCTCTTTATCATTCTCTCTCCCCCTCCCCTAGAGCTGGAACTGGGCCGGAGTGAAAAGCTCAGTTTTCAGGGTAGGGATGCCTTGAGTTCCAGAGGGGTGTACATGAAAGAGAGCCCGTGCATAGAGAGTGCCCAAGGATACACTGCAGCGCTCAATGTGAGGACAATTTGGACCTGATGGAAAAGCCTGGATCAAAGGGCCGGCCACCGTAATTGCACATTCCCCATCTAACACTGTGCTATTTGAAGAGCTAGCCAGACCCTCAGACTCCGGAGAGGAGAGCACGGGAGAGAGGAGAGGAGAGCAGAGGAGAGCAGAGGAGAGGAGAGGAGAGGAGAGGAGAGGAGAGCAGGAAGAGGAGAGGAGAGGAGAGGAGAGGAGAGCACAGCAGGAAGAGGAGAGGAGAGGAGAGGAGAGGAGAGCAGAGCAGAGGAGAGGAGAGGAGAGGAGAGGAGAGGAAAGGAGAGGAGAGGAGAGGAGAGGAGAGGAGAGGAGAGGAGAGGAGAGGAGAGGAGAGGAAAGGAGAGGAGAGGAGAGGAGATTCTTTCCTCCCTCCCTCCCTCTCTCTCCCTCTCTCTCTTTCTCTCTCTCGCTCTCTCTGTCTACCTACAGCCACCTCGCTACCTCTACTCTCCCCTATCCCATGCAACCCCCCTAACCTCCTGAAAGTCCCTTATCGGACAGGGAGGAGAGATGGAAAACTCGCCCTCTTCATCGCACCCTCTTTCTCTCTCTCACTCTCTCTTTCAATCTCTGGCTTTCTCTCTCTCTCTCTCTCTCTCTCTCTCTCTCTCTCTGAATCTCTAGCTTTGTTGTCCCTTCCTCTTCTCTCCTCTCCTCTCTTCTCATGAGGCCAGGAGAGGAGAGGAGAGGAAAGGAGAGGAGAGGAGAGGAGAGGAGAGAAGAGGAGAGGAGAGGAGAGGAGAGGAGAGGAGAGGAGAGGAGAGGAAAGGAGAGGAGAGGCTTAGGAGGAAGTGGAAGTGGAAGAGAGGAGATGAGTGGCTAAGGAGGTGGAAGTGGAGGAAAATCCTTGGACAGGATGCTCCTCTCAAGATGTTGGGGAGTCCAAATGAAATGGCAGGCGTGAGGGCTGGGGAGATTCCGCACAGCCTTGTGCCTCTGTGCCGCTACACACCGGCGGCTGACCTGACCGGCGGGAAATGAGAAGAGTGTGGGAAAAGATATCAGCTGTTGTTCGTACCGACTCTTCAGAAGCCATTTTGTGGGTTCAGCTACAGTAATAAATAAAAAGATAAGGCCAAGGGAGATAGGGGAGTCCGAGCTGAGTCTGTCAGAGTACTGCAAATGAGGTCTAATGCAATACCTGTCGAAAAGGAAATGGGTTTTTCTGTCAGATAACACAGACCAACACACACACACACAAAAACACACACACACACACACACACACACACACACACACACACACACACACACACACACACACACACACACACACACACACACACACACACACACACACACACACACACAATATGTGCGTGCACACACACACACACACACACACACACACACACACACACACACACACACACACACAGACACACACACACACACACACACACACACACACACACACACACACAGTCTCTCTCTCTCTCTCTCTCTCTCTCTCTCTCTCTCTCTCTCTCTCTCTCTCTCTCTCTCTCTCTCTCTCTCTCTCTCTCTCTACAGGCTACACCTCATGTAAAAGTTGTTTTATGTGCCTATTTGACACATATTTAGCCCAAGAGTTCTGTGTCTTTTTAATTAATGGGTTATAATGTTTGTTTTAGTGTGCTAGCATAATAATGTTTTGTCTCACTGCTATGTATAGCTGCATATCTGCATGTCCCATGTCATGTTGTGGCTTCCTGAGGGCAACACAAATACCCTTTGGGGCGATAAAGCTTGCATTCATTTCACTGACGGACAGTGGAAATGACAGTTCAAGTGACCTGGAGAAGAGCCTGTTTTGGTTTGTATTTATTGCACTAAAGTCCTGGTGGCCTTGCCGTGTCCAAATGCATTACACAAGATGTTTGGAGAAGGGCACATCCTCCGGCATTGCATTACAACTGCCAAGCGAAAAAAGAGCACTGAAGAGCCACTGAAGGCGCTTTCCACAAGTGTCTGCTAGCGCGTTTGCTGCTACAATTTGCATGGTTTTATGTTGCGTCTAGACCGTAATAAGTGGTTGTGTTTTCTTCCCGGACCAACCACCCACCCCCTCTCTCGCACCCCCTTCACCCACCCACTCCCCCACTCTCCCACCAAAGACTGACACATTACTAATAAAATAAATACATGTTGGTGGACTGGTCTCCATGATATACACATGCTACTAATGAAGCAAAGTATGGCGAACCTCCAGTGAATATACATTCTTTAATGTATACATTTACATGTGGAATGATGTTCTCTTTTTTCCCCACTCTCCACTCCTTATATGCCTTGTCAGGGCCACTGACAGCTTTTGCTGCGCTCAGGGCAAAGTCATCTGAAAGGGCCCCCCATCCAATACATACGATGTGATGAAAACCCAATTCTGGGGCCCCTCTCTCCCTGGGCCTGGGGCAACTGACCCCTTTCACACCCCCCCCCTTAGACCCCCCCGGTCAGCTTCCCTATGCCTTGTTCTCATGGCAAGCCAAAGAGCCATGTAAAGACCATGAAGGACTTGGCTCAGCACAAAAGTAATAGATAGATTTTTACAGCAAACATCTCCTGTGTCAACCGCCTGTTTATGTACCTCAAACCACACCAATACTGTACCATACTCGGAGGGGTTGTGGTCGGAGCTTGTTGATGATATCGGATCTCTCTCTCTCTCTTTTCGCTCTCACTCTCTCTCTCTCTCTGTCTGTCTTCCTGTTTGATCTCCTTGTTTTAGCATCTCCGGTTTGAGTCAGCGTGAATGAAAAAAAGGAGGCTCTCACATTTTCATTTTTTAAGGTGGAAGACAAAAAAAACACACACAAAGCAGCCGGTGGGTCCGTGGTGGGCCCGTTATTGATGATTTTGAAAATGCTTTCCAGAGACTCGCTGTCACTGAGACTGACAGGACAGTGGCATTTGCATAATGTGTTTTCTTTTTTTTCGTCCTCTCCCTTTTTTCTTCCTCCTTTTTTGATGTGTGGCCGTCCCCCCTGTTCACACAGACAGCGATGAACTGAACTGACAGTAGGTTTTTTTAACTTCAAGAAAAAGAGAAAGAAAGAAAAAAACGTCAAATCCTGGGAACGGCCACTGTTGGGGTCTGACTCTATGACCCCAGGGTTCCCCTGGAGGTTGATGCTCACCTCAATGGGACAATTGTTCAGCTGCCAACGTTTTTTTTTTTTTTTTTGCCACAGCGGAAGTGCACACAAATCATTGGTTTGAGACAACTCGGATTTCTCCCCGATATTGACATTGGTAACAATGTGTCTCATTATAATCCTCCTGGACACAAAGCAAAGGGGAGAAGATAACAATCTACAGGAATTCTGGTTAAACGCGATCTCTGGTATAAGTACACTATAAAACAATGAACCAAAAATGCCTATGGAGTTAAATGAATAGGTAGCCCCTTAATGCACACCGCACCAGTGGAATGCTGTAATGGCCACTGAAAAAAACTTAACAACCATAGTGCTACAGTACAGCTGGCCTTCAGTAATACATTACAACTTCGTCATTCAGGTAACAGCTAATTACCGTGTGTTGGGTTAAGTTGTTCAGTGGCAACCTGATAGGCTCGTACATGATGGTGTTTTAGAATCACTGTGAGATCAACATTATGCCAGTTCCGGCACTTTGAAGGGCACCCTCCTTAGTAGCTTGTGTTTGGATCCATCATTGCATGCTGATAGACATCCTCTAAAGTTTTTACGAGCACGCGTCACTCTCCCAAACACTTCATATTATGCCCTGTGGCCCATGGCAATACACATGATGGAAAGAACTTAAAGGGGCACCGTGTAATATTTTTAGTAGTTTATTTTCAGAATTCATGCAGCCCATTCACAAATGTTAGGCCTACCTTTTCCATGAATACTTACAACCACCATCAAAGTATTCATTATGACTGGAAAAATTGCACTTTTCATACATGAAAAGGTGGATTTTCTCAATGTCCACCGTTTTGAATTTCCAGAAGGCCTTTTTAGCAGCAAAACTTACTGTTTCCTGGTCATACTAGTGAACATTGGTTTATTACTTATTATATATTCATGAAAAGATCAAATTCTGTTCAGATGGCATCTCATCCTTGACCTGTGCCAGCCTGACTCAGGGGCTAGTGTGGTCTGCCCATTGGTCATATGCAAGTTTCTAATGGGCCACAGAGATAAAGAGACATACTTGCTACAATAGTATGGCCCTGAACGGATGCTCATCTCCAGAACTCTCTGCAAACGCCAAGGCTTGGGAGAGAGAGGCAGAGAGAGAGAGAGAGAGAGAGAGAGAGAGAGAGAGAGAGAGAGAGAGAGAGAGAGAGAGAGAGAGAGAGAGAGAGAGAGAGAGAGAGAGAGAGGCAGAGTTTTTTTTAACGATTTTGAAGCCTAGTTAATTTGATGCATGTATAAATGCTAGTTGGATATACTGCCATATCCATACCTTTTATCTTTCTCTGTTGTGATTCCAATTATTTGTATGACTGCTTTGGCAACATGAATGTATTCATATTCGTCATGCCAATAAAGCTCTTTGAATTGAATTGAATTGAATTGAATTGAATTGAATTGAACTGAGAGAGAGAGAGAGAGAGAGAGAGAGAGAGAGAGAGAGAGAGAGAGAGAGAGAGAGAGAGAGAGAGAGAGAGAGAGAGAGAGAGAGAGAGAGAGAGAGAGAGAGAGAGAGAGAGAGAGAGAGAGAGAACAAGAGAGACCAAATACCTCAGGTCAAAGCACACTCAAGATTTTTCCTGTTTATCATTCACACAGGATCAGACAGACCTGAGAGAGAGAGAGAGAGAGAGAGAGAGAGAGAGAGAGAGAGAGAGAGAGAGAGAGAGAGAGAGAGAGAGAGAGAGAGAGAGAGAGAGAGAAGGCCAGAGAAGTGAGGGGGGGGGTTGAAAAGAGCAAGGCCAGGCCAGAGAGAAGATATGGGATGGGGGTGAGGGACAGGGGAAGGAGATAGAGATCTGTATTGATGTGTTTGTAGAAATCCCCTCTTTGGGCTGTTTGTAAATAGATTAGCCTCCATTTCAAACAGACTGCCGCTCTGACTGCGTGTGAAAAACCTGGGCCCAAACACAACTGCGACTCAGGGGCACTCATGGAGACCTTCCTGGCCCCTTCTCACAGTCACCGCCCCATGGCATAATAATGGCGGCCCTTCATCGGGTCTCATCAGTGAGGAGCAACAACAACAAAAAAACACACACACAAATACACACACAAACACAAACTCCCTTCCTTGGCCCAGAGCAAAGTCATGTGAAAGCCCCCCCACACACACACACACACACACACACACACCTAATACATACTACAATGTATTGGGAACCCAATTCTGCCAAACCCATCCCCACACTCTGGGCCTGGGACAACTGAACCATTTGTCTGCTGTTGTTTTCTTCCCTGCTCCCTTGCACACTCGTCCCGGGAGCCCTTACATGATTCACTTCGTTTAGACAAAGAAAAACATTTTCATGAGACACTGTGCGCTCTGCGATGCTTGGTGACATCCAGGGACACCACAGTAGGTCCCGAGTGGTTCATTCAGTGCCATGTTGCATTGATGGCTGGGCTGGGCCGGGCGGCTGGCTATTTTCGGCGTGCGTCACATCACCAAACTGTGCGTGTTGTAACCAGCTGTTTGTGTAGCTTGTGTTCCAGTGTTTGCAAGCGTAAAAACAACAAAATGTCACTGCTTGTATATGTGTTTTCTGTGTGTGCCTTGTATGTATACATTGCGGTGGTTCGCACAAGGGAGTTGCTAGATATTTTGGTGTGTGCTTGTGAGAGATAGCGAGAGAGAGAGAGAGAGAGAGAGAGAGAGAGAGAGAGAGAGAGAGAGAGAGAGAGAGAGAGAGAGAGAGAGAGAGATGTGAGAAGTTATGCTGCAGCTGGAGGTTCCTGTCCTGGTAAAAAAGGTGGTCTGATTACATTACATGCAGAGCCAAACTTCGCAAGTACCAACCAATAGAGGTCACAGAGCACCTAAAGGGAAGGTGAGAGACATTGCGGTCAAGCTAAGGCTACATCAAAGAGGAAGTAGGTAAGACAGGTTCCCTTTCCACGAACTCTAGTTCTGTCAGGTAAAGTCAAGAAACACAAGACGAGAAATACTGAATCAACATGTCATCATACCAGAGTTGAGATAACACACTGACTTGAACCGTCTATTGTGTTTGAGCATCAACACCTTTGCATGTTAACTCGTGCTCAGAGGCAGACTTTTGCATTAGGCAAACTTAGGCAATTGCCTGGGGCCCCGAGCAAGTCTGCCCTCCAGAGGGGCCCCAACTGTTACACAGCACACAAAAAAGTATGCTTTTATCTGAATTTGTCCCTTGTGTAAAGTAATCAAAGATATAAATGAGACAAACGTGTAAATACCACCGAAATTATTGACTGTTGAGGAACCAATGTTTATTTTTAGCCTAGGGCCCCAAAATGGCTAGATCCTCCCCTGCTCGTGCTCCACAACACCTGTGACAGGTTAAGTTTAGGCATGCTTCTGGTGAAGGCACAATTTCACCATACCCTTGCTTCTTTCACTGTTGTTGGGAAAAAGTAAAGCAGCCGAAATGTTGCTTAACCCATTGTGTCCTGGAGACACATACGCTGCGTTCAGGTTCTTGAGATTTGAGCTGTTTTATTAAAAACGTGTGTAAGTTAGAGCTGAATGAACATATTCTAAGGCATAACGAGGGTCCTAGCTTTTAAATGCAACTCATTTCATGTTTGCATGTGCTTCGGAGGCTGCGATATTTAGGATTTAATAGGCAGAGGGCAACCTTTCCCAAAAAGGGCTTAGGACAAAATGGGTTAACTGACAAGTTAAGGTTAGGTATGGTTTTGGTCAGGGCACAACACGGCATTTTCACATTTAGCAACAGAAATTTGTCGCAGTAACATCAATTCGCCAACACGATGGGAAAACTGTGCAAACCATGTCACGTGACAAAGGTGCTTTCCCGCAGTGAGTGTTGAGGAGCACGACTGAACTCTGCAAAAGTTTCAGTAGACAGGAGGGCCCTGAACATTTTTGGTGGGACAAAGTGGTCCTCGGTCTAGAAAAGTTTGAGAAACACTGGCGTAAATAATACCCCCATGGACCAGGACAGAGCAGGCAACATGACAGAGAGAGTAGCCTATGCCAGTGATTTTCAACCTATGGGCCGGGGCCCACTGGTGGGCGCTGAAGGTATACCAAGTGGACCTTGAAATAATAAGGTTGGGGACACCTGGCCTATGCAATGTCATAGCCTATATGACAAGGTGGGGCTGAAGGTGTACATTGCAAAATGTGCAGTGTAGGTGCATCATAGATTAGGGATGTCATAATGACATTTGCAGCACTTAAGTAAAATAACAAGGTTTACTTATGCAGATGATTTAAGAAGAGGCCAAGGTGTTGGTATTGTACATTTATTGTCCAGGACGGCAATGTTCCCTCTTCCTCTCTGCAATCATCTAGATTTCACACCTTTCATTCTCATGTACTGATTAAACCATTTTTGTGCCAGAAACTTTTCTTTTCAATTGACAGGATATAGTGATTGATCCTCTGCCAGTAACAAAATGGTGGGAAATGAACGAATGAACGATGCCAAGTTAAAGCACTGACAAAGGAACAATAACTGTCTGTGAAGTTCAAGTTGAAGTTGATCCAGTTCAAGTTGATTTATTTGTCTCCAAAGGAAAATTAGTATATAACAGGTAGCTATTTAAAAACACAAACAGACACTGGATAATGAACGCAACATAAAAACAGTGACACAGATCAGCAATTGTGAAGAATGCTGACAAATCGTGGGAAGGCGTCAGGTGTGGAATGATGATCGGCTATATTTACAGTGGATAAATCAAAAGCTCAAACATTTTAGAGATTCACATGACTTCATGAGTCACAACAAGTGAGCTTGGGAAAAGCTAAGCTATGTATAAACCATTAATTTGAGGAACCTTGCTTGCCAACTGCCAACTGGTTTAGATCACTCAGCAAATCACGCCAAGAAGCTGTCTTTCTGCCATGGCAGAAAAAAAACCTAACTCAGTAATCATATACACTTGTTCCATGTGTACATACAGGCCTTTTCCATCCGGTTGGAAATCTATTTCCTGTGTACATTACTTTACTGTGTTTGCAAAGCCATTGATGCCACACCCGAGAACTCTGGGCTGCCCGCTGCCTACTCCACCGCTGACTGATGCAAATCTTGCAAAAATATACGCTCAACACCCAAGTTGGTGAAAGATCCGGAGGGACAACAATCCCAAAGCCCCCTCGCTCCCCAGTGGGGGTGTTGGGCATCTAATCCTTAGCGTATGGCTGTGCGAATGTGATATTTAGTTACACAGAGCCCTAGCTTCAAGAAGTGTTATCGCAGTGTGATACGATTAAAATGAAAATATATTTAAACACCTCAGCCTGCTTGTCATGTATGGAGGCAAAAGGGTCTGGTATTTCACTCTCAAACTGAAATAGAAGCTCAGTCTAGTCGTAATAGTGATTTTGAAGTAGCTAATACAGTCACAACCACTAAGTTCTTCTAGTGTAGTGTTTGTCAATGGGGGCTCCACAGCCGCCAGGGGCTGTTGGTGAGCCCTATGTGGGGCATTGAGAAGGACACATCTGAGAGGGGGCGGTGCTCATTTGCCATTGTGGGCCATTAGTCTATTTTAATTTTTAATGCTAAGGGGGACGTTGGCAGGCTTATGATGTGGTCAAGGGGGTGTTGGGAGGGAGGTTTATGTTGAGAACCACTGTTCTACTGGCTCTGAAAGTAGAGGCTGTGGTGCCACCGGTAAGGGGAAAGTTAGTAACCTGTTCAACTAAATGTGAAAACTTCAGAATGGGCTCACTTGTATTAGACAGGCTGTGGGTGGGGTCAAACAATTGTCGTTATGGTTCAAATTGCCAATGCTATGATCAATCAACCACATTTCGCTTGCTGTAGCCATTCTGCGGTCTCCGTTTTGCCGTCGTACCAAAGCAAGCCCCAAAGATTCAAACAGAGAGGTAAACGAACACTTGGATTGTTGGCTGCGGCTGGTGCCTGTGGAAATCGTTCAATGAACAAGGCCATACAGACTTGCTAAGCAAAAACATTGTAGCTAGAAAGTTAGGACAATTCTCCTGACAAGGGGGCCCTTTGACCGTTATTAATAATATATTTTAAATAGTATGCCTGTTCTGTTATGGGGGTTGAGATTTCCAGCAACAGCCCTAGGAAGAAGAGGCAAATAGAGTAGATACAGTAGATACTTCAATGGTTAACTGTTTGCCCTGCTGTCCTTGAGTGACACATACAGTACAGAAACCCATACAGTGAGCCGTGCTGTACATGAAAACCCCTATTCATCAAGGCGTATATATGAAGCACTGACAAGTGAAGCACTTTTGAGGGCTCTGGTAAGAAGAAAAGCACCCCATACTGTACTGTAAATGCAGTCCATATTCAAAGCAGTCCCAGCATGTTCCCTGATCATCGCTACCATAATTCTTCTCGATATACATCTGTTGAGTGCTGTTTGAGTTGAGTTTTTGTTCTCTCATTCCATTCCATGATTCCCATCCCATGTTATGTTCTGTAAATCTTTTTTTTTTTCTCCCTCAGCTGAATTCCATTGCTCGCTTCTGAGGGTTAGTGGAGCATCTGCCAACGCGGATGGTGTGGCGGTGAAGAGAGGATGGGGAAGGCTGAAACGGAGGAGGGGGAGGAGGAGGAAGAAGACAAAAGCGCATCGAGGCGACTGTCTACCCCGCACCATCTTGAAAAACTGGTGGGCCGGCGGTGCGGTGATTGGCACTGCATTAGGTCAAGCAGTCGGCCACAGATATGAGTGGATTCTACCCGTTAGCCTGACTCCCCACCGACCACATCCTCTTTTGTTTTCCCAGCGCACCATAATTCCTGCATTACAACCTCCCTTTGTCTCCATTACTCAACTGTAATCATTGATTTACGGCCTCTCCATACTTAGCCCCTCTATTAATTCAGTTGGGATCCCGCGGCCATTAGACGGCGCTCATGGGAGAGCCTGGCGAGAGTGGAGGGGATTCATAACTCATGACCATCAATTGTCTTGAAGCAGTCTGTCTGTATATGTCTGTATGTATTAATGCCACGTTCATAAAGACAACGTAATGTGTAATAGCATGGGGGGTTTGGAATGAGTGCGTCAGATGATTGATAAAGATTAAAAATATTCAGATGTCTCCAAGCGGCTTTGCCCATCGGCTTCATAAACATCCTTCTCATGATTGATGTGCATTCTTGTGGCCGCACTTAAGATACATTATGTAGAAATGTTTCTTTTCTGCCGGGGTTTTAAAGGCTTTGAAAAGCCACAAAGACTCTTACCACCAAAAGCTTTGTTTTCATTCGTAAGCATGCAGTTGTTTTGGCTGTTTACTTCATAAAATCCCCTAGTGCCCTCGACTGGAGCATTTGGCGTTAAGACTTTAATTAACCCCCGTCTTAATTGGCTGTTTGTTTTTGATTTTTTAATGTGTGCTGCATGTTCTGTTTTAGTCCAGTGGCACCGGGTTCTGCCCTCCTCCCTAATCCATTCCTCCTCACCCAAAGCCTTACACTGGAGGAGAGAGGAGGCTCCAGTGACTTGAGTAGAGAAGTGGAGCATTCCAATCGTCGCCTGCATGTGTTCCAGAATGGAGCTCCAAACAGCTCAGCTCAGCTCCTGCCTGTTGGAAGCCAGGCCCAGCCCAGCCGTGGTAGCCAAGCAAGCAAGCAAGCAAGCAAGCAACCCCTTTGGAAGAGAGAGGAGTATTCATGTAGCCTAGCTCACCCACTCCACCTACTCCCTAGGCCAGATTACTCAACATGCTCGCTCAGACACGGGACTTCCCCCACTAATCAGGGTATACAGGAGATGGAGGGAAGAGGAGAGATGGGGGGAGGGGGATGGGGATGGGGGGGTGGGGGGGCAGTTGCTGGGTTGGAGGGAGTGAGGCCTCGTCTAGTCCTGTCTGGCAAAGAACACGAGGAGCAACGCTTCGGACATGTGAAACGTCAGGACATTTCAAACAGACTGAAGCAGTCACATTCTGTCTTTGCCTCTAAAATGATGTAAACACATGTTTTTCCCCCTTTTGTTCCCATTGTTACCAGATTCGACTTAGGATGGCCACCTGCGGGTAAAAATGGCATTTTGCAGGAAAACCCTCCCCATTTTTTGGCCATAGAAATCAATAGAATTGGGTGGGATTTAGTGTTTGCAGGCAGGTTTTGAGCATTTCTTGGGCTGGAAATCATCAGCCTCATCTGGCAACCCTGTTTGTTCTTTTTCCTCATTTCTCTTCTGTAAATGAGCATGGACGTGATGTCTGTCACTGGGACCCTGAGGGGGAATGATGTTGTCGTGGCCCTGCCTCTCTACCCTAAGCTACACTACACAGTGTTTCCACACCTTTTATGTCTCACCGCCGGTGCCAGATCTGGTTTCGGCATGTTAGGGCAAAAAAAACACTTTGTGGTACATCCTGGTCCATTGCCGAGCAATTGCCATTAGCACAAAATCCCAATGAAAACGCCAGGAAAATGAAAGTTTTGTGTTTTGCATGATGGCAAACTGGCATATGTAACTAAAAACAGGCAACGTTAAGTGAGTAATAAGAGTGAATTTTGTGAGATTTGTGTGTGTGTGTGTGCGTGTGCTTGTGTGTGTGTGTGTGTGTGCGCGCGTGCATGTGTGCATGAAGGCATGCATGCGTGCAAAGGAGTGCATACGCCTTTTAAGTGCTTGTTCTGGTTCAGTGTGTCTCCCTGACATGATGTGGGTGGGGAGGACGACAGGTAACTGGACAGGATAGCCGTTTCCGTCACCACTTCCAGTAACACTCAAGACAGAAAACAAACTTTATTTAACAGATGTGTGTTCTTCTCACGGGCCTCCATTGAGAGCCGTAGCCTGCTGAGGTCCAACTGTTTATGAATCCCCAAGTGTTGCATATTTGTACACAGCTCCACTGAACTCAGCACGTAAAACACGAACAAAATGCGGATGCGGTCGAGTGTGTATCATACAGAGCCAGCGTAGATGTGTATAGCCTCTGACTGGACGAATACACCGGCCGCGACAAGATCAGAATGACAGAGAATCGCTGGACTGTGCATCAAGAGTGATACAAGCGATAGAAGTGAGTAGTATATCCGAGTATGTCCAGTAAAAGAAAAATGCAAGCATTCCAACATTCCCATTGGCTGTAGTGGCTGTCGCCCAACCGCATCATAGCCAATTTGCATAATATTTGCTCAAGTCCAACCACAAACTGTCGTTTAAGTCGCGTAAATCGCCTCTAGTAGCCCGAATCGCTTTTGTCTCTTCTATTTCCCGCAACTCAATACAAAGTCAATTACTTGCGTC
Organism: Engraulis encrasicolus; assembly: GCF_034702125.1. Lineage (NCBI taxonomy): Eukaryota > Metazoa > Chordata > Actinopteri > Clupeiformes > Engraulidae > Engraulis > Engraulis encrasicolus. Next base: position 3,333,653 of record NC_085880.1, read on the forward strand.
CCTGGAATCGCTCATGTCGTGCTTGCTCTATTCTTGCTTTTAGTGGACATCGTTTTGCCTGTCACTCGTCATTGTTCACACTTAACTTCAAAAATTACAACTTTGCTACAACAGTACGTTCTTAGTGAACACATTACAACCTGATCCTTACAATTCTGGCTGTTGCAAACTTAGAATATGGATTGTGTCTTGTGGCTACGTTATGTGCTCTATTACATGTAAACCTGCCTTCTAATTGAAACATTGAATTGGGACAAAACTGAGTTCTGACTTGGAAGTGTATGTTTGAAATGTCATGTTTCCAGACAGTGTCAAGATTGTTCAGCGTGACATGTAGGCATGTAACATCCATGAAACAGACAGACGTTAGTGAAGTCTGTACCATGCAGGTAGGCATCAAAGGCTACCGGCTCTGAAGTTATCATGGTACTTGAGATGTCTTAAATGCCTCCCGGGGCCTCAGAGAAGCGTGACTGAATGACTTGAGAAACACTGATGCAGCACACTGACAGTATAGACATTGATGGCTTCATGAGCATGTTTGTCACTTCATTTTTGGTTTGTTGATGATGTGCTTATCACATCAAAATGTTTCCATAGCAATAGAGTTTTTGTCAGGAGTTGGTGAAAAAAATCCCCCTCATCTAAATAATATCTGGATTATGTGCGGGAAAAAGTACAGGATGTTGCAAAAAAACTACTTAATTTTCACAGCTTCTATTACGTGCTCTTTTTTTTAATAGTTAAGTAGAAAGGCCTCTGAAATGTGTTCAAATTGGATGACTTAAAAAAAAACAGACGAAAGCGGTGATCTAAATTCTTTTATTGGCCCACGGGTAGTCTTGGCGAGCATGGATGAGCCTTAATTAAAAGACTTAGTTCTTTAACGAGCGGCGGCATCTCTCCAGAGTGGCCTTTATTGGTAATGGCAGGCCACCTCCGCACTGCCTCAGTCCTTCCAACCCAGGGCTATCGTCGGCTTCGAGCTTCGACACCATGGAACAAATTGACTTCTTCCCATGATTGAGCCCTAAAAGGATGGACTGTTGACCGATATTTTAAAAAAAAGTTATCCTGGCTGCGCTTCTGCACTGACATATTTCCCTCATAAAATAAATATGAACTTCAACCAGTGCACCAGCACCGTCTCGGAAAACAAACAGCGCCATATATTTCAGCTTTGGGATCGGCCACAATCAGCTGTGCAAACAATCGCAGCGGCGGCCCACCTACAAACGTGGGGCTCCTGAAGCTGTTGGGGAAAGCACCCAATGCACAACACCACACCACACCACACCACACCACACCGCACCACACAACACCACACTACACCACACAACACTGCACAACACAACACCACACCACACCACACCGCACAACTCAACACCACACCACACCACACAACACCACACCACACCACAGCGCCCCGGACAGAATCATCTGATAGGGCCCCAAACCAATGGCATGCAGTACAATGCAATGAGGACCCAGTTCTGGGCCTGCTTTCTCCTTTGGGCCCGGGCCAACTGACCCTTCCCTTTGTCCGCTCCTTTTGGCTTCCCTGCGCACCGCACAACACCCAACCATACCCAACCATACAACCCTCCCTTCCAGCGAAGAGGGTGGGTGGGGGGAGATGCTGCCTGCCTGGTGAAGATGACGAGCCACCTAGGAGGGGGCCCACCGCCGTGCTGGTACCCCATCCCTCAAGCTCTGCCCTGGGCAGAGGGAGTCTCCTCTTGCTGGGGCCCCTGCGGTGCAGAGGAGGCTTCCAGAGACTCATCAGCACCTTGTAAACCTTTCAACCCGTCATCCCTCTTGGGCTTGTATACACTCGTGGCCTGCCTGGCCCTGCATTCATTACTCTGCGAAAACCAAACCACCACTTCTCTTCTCTTCTCTTCTCCTCAGCGCAGCAGCAGTGCAATGCTGCTGGAGGGGAGACGCACAGAGCAGTCATGGGGAGTGCAAGAGCTAGACCTCGAGAGTGGTTCGCAGTGAGAGAGAAAAAGAGCCTTACCTCACAGCTGACGAATGCAGATATTTATTTTTTCTTTTAGTACTTGTCGTTACAGGCATTGTGATTTGGGACTGAAGGCGCTGTAAGGTTAAAACTTCCCTAAAAATATGTATAAACACTACAGTGACCTACACGCCTTGTTAAATACGTTTAAATCATTTGTCTGGAAAGCCTCCTTGCCCTGCCAACCTGTGGCACGCTATGCTGCTGGAGAAGAGCTTGAGAGAAGGTTGTCAGTCTATTCTTCGCCCTTCATGGCTTTGCTAGCTTAATTACAAGGAAAAATACCTACCCAGGGGGCAATTGAGGCGTTGAGATTCAATAGAACACGCTGAGCTTTTGAAGTTCACCGCTAGAAATGAACCTATTCAGTCCTCCGTAATGAGATGTGTCTCTTGCTTCAATTGTGCACTGTACTTTAAAAAAAAAACTGACTTCATAAAGACAGAGTTGAGTCATTGGAAGAAATGGAAAGATGAGAGAAACGAGTGGGTGGAGAGAAGAGAGGAGGGAGAAGGAAGAGGGTGAGGCAGAGTGAGAAGAAGGGAGAGGGAGAGGCAGAGTGAGAAAAAGAAATAGAGTGGGGAAAAAGAAAAGAGGAAAAAAGGCAAAAAGTGAAACACATGGCCATTTGTCGGACAGTCTGCAGTGACAGTTGTAATCTGTCATAGGTCTGACATTTGTGTCAGAGGAACATTTGTTTCCTCTCAGACCTAACACACTGTAGGGGCGCCCGCCCAAGGGGGCTGATGGGAAGGGAGGGCCCCATGCTCCCACTCACTCAGGACCCCCCCCGCCCCCCTCCCTCGTTACAGTGATGCCCACCCCCTCTCTCTCATTCACCCTCTGCTTCTCTTTCCTGAGATCTCACACTCTGCCTGTCTTCTCTTTTTAAATACAAACACATACAGTACACAGACACACCACACAACCACACACGCACGCACGTGCACACACACACACACACACACACACACACACACACACACACACACACACACACACACACACACACACACACACACACACACACACACACACACAAACACACACACACAAGCATGCATGCACACACACACACACACGCACGCACGCACGCACGCACACACACACACGCGCACAAGCATGCATGCATGCACACACGCACACACGCACACACACACCATATGCTGGACCACAATGACAGAAAAACATGAGATTCGGGCTCTTTTGGGGGGCCAGTGATGGGGAGGCAAGCAATGGGGGCTGGTGAAGCAGCGACAGGGGCCCAAACATGTTGGCCGCCCGCCTTCAAAGCAGAGAGGCAGCTGAGGGCCCCCCCTTCGTCTCGCTGTCAGTGTTGCCAGATTTGTCTGATCATATCCCGCCCAAAAGGTTCTCAAAACCAGCCAAAATTCACTAAATTCCGCCCATTTTTGACAAATTGCATTGATTTCTATGGGCACAAAACTGCATTAAAAAATACGCCAAATGGCCAATTTTTCCCGTTTTTACCCGCAGACGGCCATCCCAAGTAGCCCAATTGGGCGGGTAACCACCCAATCTGGCAACACTGCTTGCTGGGAGATGGGTGGGTGAACTCACTGTTGAGCAAGACTGCCCTGGAAGAATCCTGACCACAGAGGGTGAAAGAAAGACCGAAAGTGATTGAAA
>NC_085880.1:3339825-3342325 GCF_034702125.1 Engraulis encrasicolus
TCTTAGATGTCTGACGACGGGGTGTGTTCGGATTCTCTGCAGCTTTCAGAGGGAGGGGAGAGAGAGAAAGAGAGAGAGTCAGAGAGAGATGAAAATTGGCCTACATCTTAGGCGAAGGACAACATTCAAGGATAGCTGCAAAATATGTTGCAGCATGCCATACCCATGACAGTGAGGATATTCAGGGAATTGCTTTGCTTTTAGAGAGAGAGAGAGAGAGAGAGAGAGAGAGAGAGAGAGAGAGAGAGAGAGAGAGAGAGAGAGAGAGAGAGTGTCAAAGAACAGCAGAGTAGCAGACAACAGGCAGACAGAGACTGACAGAAAGAGAGAGTAATACAAAGAAACAGAGTGAGAGAGAGAGGGATACAAAGCAACAGACAGAGAGAGTATCATTCCATGTTGACTGACCTCAGACACCCTCAATAGACAATGAGAAGACACAGCGAGGAAGACTGAAAATACAAGTGATGTAAGCAAGACTTGCCTCAAAAGAGACATGCTTCAGAGAAGAGAGAGAGAGAGAGGGAGGGAGAGAGAGAGAGAAAGAAAGAGAGAGAGAGAGAGAGAGAGAGAGAGAGAGAGAGAGAGAGAGAGAGAGAGAGAGAGAGAGAGAGAGAGCAACCCACAGGCTGAAAAAAGATTTTTATTGAGATGTGAAACGAGTCTTGCGTTGTTCTCAGGAACAGCCTGTCTTTACTAGGGTTTTGCCACATTCACACGTTTGCCTTTCCATTTTGAAGTCTGTTCAAGTAGACAGACTACAAGTTGTGGCGACGGCAGCGAAAATACCAAACTCTAAAATACGACCTGAAACTGGATTACTCATGATGGAGGCCAGGCAGCAATACGGAGACATTTCTGCAGAGACCGAGTGAAAGGGGGAAAAAAAGTGCAGCCATTAATTTACTGTGACTAACTTTGCGGTTTATGAAACAGGGCAGGGAATTAAAGTGATAGGACATTTATCACAGCAAGATGTAAAGGACCCTCTCTGGCCTCGCTGACATGCTGCGAATGCACAACAAAATCCACACAATATATTACTGGACGAACCAAAGCAGTTTTTTTTTGTTTGCGGCATCCTGATGAAATTATGACAAACAACATTATCGAATGAAAGTGAGGGAGGAGGAGGAGGAGGAGGAGGAGGAGGTGAAGGGGTAGGCATGGGGGAGAGAAAGCAAAGTTCAGATTCCTGAGTTTGAAACGGAGCCCTCTCTGGTTACTCCGACCGCAGTAAACAGCATTTGCTCGGTCTGTCATTGAATTAGGTGCACACAGAGCAGCAGTCTTTTATTGCTGGCATCCAGACTGCGTTGATTCAAACACCCTGTGACTGGCCAGCATTTTCTCCTCTTTCAGCACAAGTCAACTGGGCCAGTGACAGACGCGGCCGTTTCATTTGGAAAACATAGTGGGAAACGCCCACCATCACCTTCCAGTGCCTTCATGGTTTGTAGTCACACAGAGACATACTTTTAACAAATAAATACATTAACACACACACACACACATAGAAAAAAATCATATATTTAATAAACATTTGATGGGGAAAAAAGCGTAATAGATAAATATTATTATCTATTACGCTATTCCCCCTATCAAATGTTTAATTCTGGGGAAATATCATACATTGCCATAACCCTTTTTTTGGGCCAGTACTTCATAATTCAGAGAAAAAAATATTTATGCTCCAACTGCAAACCTGTGAGGCTTATGTGTAAGAAGCAATGAACACTTTCCCCTTTTAATATTGATACGATACCATACAATACAATAGGACATTGTTGTCAGTTTTCACTGAAATTCATTTTGCATCCCTGAGCAAGACTCACGTGAACTTGTGCAGACCAGTGTGTTGGACTGGTTAGTTGTAGCTAAATATCCACTTTGAACTGAACAGGTATAAAAACATACTCAAAGAGAGGGATAACCGGATAGCAATTTCCGTGGCTACTCACTTCTTCAAACAAAAGGTCCCCTAACCTTATGTTGGTTGATCAATCATTATCCAGGTTATCCTGGAGTGTGAGGTATTCAGAGGATTCAATCAAGAGCCACTTTGGCTTCTCAACCCATCTGTGTCAATTGTTTCCTAACGATTTTTTAAATGTTTTTTTGGATCAGAGATTTGCAGGTTTGACACCCTTAGTAGGAGGAGGAATGTGCATCCCCACACCTTCATCCAATGCTGAAAAGCCCTTTGGCAAGGCCCTTAACCAGGGCAGGAATTTCGTGAGGGCCATGAGGGCCATGGCCCTCGTGCCCTCCCACTTTGGCCTTGTGCCCTTGAAAAAAATATCTTCCATAAGGCCACAGTGGCCTTGATGCCTAATTGATTAAAATCCTTTAAAATGCATGGAATTGCATCTAAGAAACACAATTTTTCTTGGGCGAGGACCCCCAAACCCCCCACCCAAAAACCCATCCTCCTTTTTGCTGGCACGAACATGGTCACACTACCCTTCATATAGTCTTGTATTTTGCACTTCATTTGCTC
>NC_085880.1:3352325-3372325 GCF_034702125.1 Engraulis encrasicolus
TGCGTGTTTCGCTGTTCTTGGCAAAAGTAAAGCAGCAGAAACTTTGTTTTTCTGACAGGTTTGGGTTAGGTATGGTTTTGGTCTGGGCACAGCAGAGCAATTTTGTGTTGAGCAACAGGAAATCGCCTTGGCAAAAGAAATTTGCAGACACCGCACGAAAACTGTGCAAACCTGGTCATGTGACTAAAAGGGCTTTCCCATGACGTCAAAGACCACAACTTTACTTGCAAAGGCATTCGCACCTCCCTCAATGCGGAATGCACTGGCATGAAATCAATACGCCTTTACGTGATGCCAGCTTGCCAAAGGGTTGAGCGGAGCCACGCTGGTTTCAGTCTCACGCTAGAGTGCCATCCCAGGGCACTGCAGCCACAGACAGGGTTGGATTAATGCACAGGCTAGATATGGCTGCAGCCTAGGGGCCCCCATCTGCCGGGGGGGGGGGGGGGGGGGGGGGGGGGGGTGGGGGTGGGGGGGGGGGGGGGGGGACCTGATTGGCCAGAAGTGAAAAAATGCAGAATTTTGACCCATTGCAGAATTTTAACATTGAAAAATGTATCTATTGTGTTCAGTACAGTTGGTAGACAAGTTTCCCTCAATTCCTAGCTCGTAATTATGACATTGTCTATGTAATTATCCTGGAAAAATTGCCTTTCAGGGGGCCCCACAACAACCTGCAGCCTAGAGGCCCCGTGACATGTTAATCCGGCCCTGCCCACAGCCCTTCTGGGTGACCCGCTGGAGCCCCAACACTGGGCGCTGCAGCCACAGCAATCCTGGGTGACAGGGGTTCACAGCACTGCATGGCCCCAGCAGCAGGAGCAGCAGCAACAGCAGTGGTAACACAACATACAAACAGCTTTCAGTGTCCATGTGTGTGTGTGTGTTTGTGTGTTTGTGTGTGTGTGTGTGTGTGTGTGTGTGTGTGTGTGTGTGTGTGTGTGTGTGTGTGTGTGTGTGTGTGTGTGTGTGTGTGTGTGTGTGTGTGTGTGTGTGTGTGTGTGTGTGTGTGTGTGTGTGTGTGTGTGTGTGTGTATAAGAGAAAGAGAATGTGAAAATGGGAGTGTGTGCAACAGCCGCAAGGCAGAATATAAACACCTCTATCTCACTGTTCATGGGAGTGAATGTGTTCACAGTGTGTGTGTCTGTGCGTGTGTGTGTGTGTGTGTGTGTGTGTGTGTGTGTGTGTGTGTGTGTGTGTGTGTGTGTGTGTGTGTGAGAGAGAGAGACAGAGACAGAGACAGACAGAGAGAGTGCATGCAGTCATAAGAGGCCATTGATCCTCATGAAGCGAGCACATTCACCCAGAGAGCCTTTGCTTACTCCTAGAGCTTGACAAACACTGTGTCATTTGACTTCTTCTTTGCCCTCACCCCCCCCCTCCTCTCCTCCTCCTGTTCTTCGCTCTGCTTGCTTGCCTCCTTGCTCCGCCACGGTCATCTTGTAATCAGTTTAGCATTTCTGTGTCCTTTCTCTGTCTCGGTCTCCCTCTCTCACGATGAAATTATTCTGCTGACCAGGTTTTGAGAGGCCCATGTGAGAGTGAAGTTGTTGCCTCGACCACAAACATACAGACATTGAACGAGAAGGAGAGGAAGAACAAAAAAAACGATGCTGATTCAAGTACTGCTTTATTGTCTTCTTTTACCATATACATTACAGCACACCGCAAAGAGACAAAAGGCCTCAATATGGTCAGGAGGCACCCAAACAACAACAACAGGACCCAGGGTTGCCGACAGGAAGGGCAAAGAGGATTGTTGTCCCGGGCCCAGGGCAATGGGGCCCCAGAATTGGGTCCTCATTTACATAGTATCTATTGGGTGTGTGTGTGTGTGGGGGGGGTGGCTTTCAGATGACTTTGTTCTGGGCCCGGCCAAAGCTGTCAGCAGCCCTGACAGGATCACATTCAAGGCCAGGCACCCACGGTCTTCAAGGCCAGGCAGGCAGGCACATACAGCATTCAAGTATACATTACTCTCAAAAGTCCTCGCACAACAAGAGGCCATAATGATGCCATGTGGGCCACATAAGGGAAGGACTCGTGCATAGCCTGAGTACAATATGCTATGCGGACAACGTGTAAGTAACGATGTTTAAATTGGTATTTGCCGCAGCGTGCCGGTGGTCGCTAGATGTCATAATACATCACCCCTCACCATGCCAGTTCTGTGTCGAATCTAAAGAAAGGCTGGGTCTTGCAACTGGTGTGTAGGGAACGGGGTCTGTGGGTGCATGACATGTAAAAATGTGGAACAGTGACAGGGAATGAAAGAATCTGGCTGGGATAGACAGCTGAATTCCTTTCACACAGACAGACAGACATACAGTTTAGGACTTTTATTTGGATTGTCACACAGGGAAGGATTACAGATCCAAACAGTATTGGAAAAAGTCCTGTAGATTGTCCAGATTGATGATAAACAGATAATAAGTCCAGTCTCTATGGATAGATGTGACATCTCCGTCTCCAGATGGACAGGCTCCCAATTATGGCAGAAATTGAGCAGAATTTGGCACACACACACGGTCTGCCCATCCCATGGACAACACACACACACACGGACACACACACACACACACACACACACACACACACACACACACACACACACACACACACACACACACACACACACACACACACACACACACACACACACACACAGGCTGTGATCTCAGACTCTGATCGGCTTCCTCTAATGACTATGTTGACGTACACGCTAAAAGGCTAAACCTATTAGCTGCCGTAGTCTGCATCGCAGTAGTGTCATTGCAGTCAGGTCGCACCGTGCCGCCCGCAGCTCTTAGTCCAAGAGAAACAAAAGTCGTGCCACACACAACTTTATACAGTAAATATAGACATGCCTTTACCTCATTTCACCCAATAACATACTTAAACACAACAGGAAAATGAGTCAAATGCCTGTTTATATTCTTTTTATTCTATTAAAAGACCAATGACGATTTCATGGGAAATTAAATCCATCGCCGTATTTCATCCGAAAGCCAAAAGGTTTGAACTGCTGCCACCACTAGCTCGTGTGAACAGCCTACCTCGTCGACCCCCAGCCATGCCATGCTTGGTGGCAGGGAAGGCCTGGTCATCTGGCATATAGGGCATTTTCCCGGTGTGCCGACAGTTCTCAGGGGGCGATACTGCTGGGTTTTTGTTGTTGTTGTTGTTTTTCACTTAGAGGCCAGCCCACCAAAGACGGGACGGCCCATTTGTCCATCGTATAGACTATAAGGGGGCCCAGCATTTGAATCTTTCATGAGGCCCAAAATTTCTGGCGGCGCCCCTGCCACCACCACCACCACCACCACCAGCATCACTGTCGGGTTGACATTACACTCCAGTGAACTGGCTCGCGGGGAACACAAACGAGAGGATTATGAGTTCTGTGCGGGATGTCAGGAACTGCCTCCACAGCTGCCCAGTGGCCACGTCAGGGACAATCAGTCTCCACTAGCCAGGACGCAGGATCGGGACGGAGGAAGGAGGTGTAGTGGGGTGCGTTTCACGAATACACACACACAAGCACGCACGCACGCACGCACACACACACACACAAACGCACACACATAAATTACTGAATAAAATACAGTGAGAGTGCCGGTAGGACAAAAACATGCTGACACTGTGAACAGAAAAAAACACTGAAGGATGAAACATTGTGAAACACTGTGGTCATTTTGTTTGGTCATATTATAAGTGATTTCACTCTGAATGAGGGAAGTAAAGCTCACTCACTTGGCGATTTCAAAATATCTCAGCAGTCATCTCATCTCCCATCCTACGTATGCCCACACACCGCTCTCAAACTGCAATCGGGAGACGTTTCATCGCTCCCATTTTCTTTCGGCCAATCCAGACGAGACAAGCCCTCGTATCTATCTCTGTGTGCTGTCGTAACCTAACCTTGTGCCCTGTGTGAGCTCAGGCCTATCTGCTGGGTCAGGAATGCAGACCAGTCAGGCATGCCGACAGGGAGGGACAAAGGGGTATAATGTCCCGGGCCCATGGAGATAGGGGACCCAGAATTGGGTCTACATTATATTGTATGTATTGGGTAGGGGGCCTTCTCAGATGGCTTTATCCTGGGCTCAGCGAAAGCTGTCAGCGGCCCTGAGACCAGTCAGGGGCTTTAGCTGACTGGACACGAGAAGGACACCGCTGGGTGGTGTTGGTTATGTTTGTGTTGGTGGTGGTGGTGGTGGCGAATTGCTTACGTATGGTACATAGTCATTCTTGCATTGTTAATTCAATACTCTGTCAAATGTAACAGTCTTCTAGTTGTTCTTGTTCTCTAGGCTAAGTGTTGAGTTGACTCTAAGGGATCACACGTTAAACTGGCAGGAGATGGGAGAATGGCGGTTATGTTTTTGTTGGTGGTGGTGGTGCACGTCTTGCACAGTAAATGTTGCAGAGTGAATTCAACACTTATAGGGTAAAATGTGTAACACTCTCTTGATGTATTGAATTGACACAGGAAACATTACTCTGTGTGTGGTGCTTGTGTTGTGAAGGTGGTGGGAGGTACTGCCAAGTACATGTTGCAGTGTTGATGCAACACTCAGTGTGTTGAGTTTAATACACGCAAGTTGGCCCTACTGTCAAAGTGTTACATTTATGCTACAATATGGGTGGTGTTTGGTGTTGTCTGTTGTTGTCGTTGTTGTTGGTAGTGGTGGTGGTGGTGGTGGTGATGGGGGGGGGGGCATTTTGCAGTACAGATTCAATACTTGGAGAGTTGGATTTAATATTCTACCTAGTTGGTCCAACTGTCTAGGTGTTAAATTAACACTCTGTAGGTGGTTTCTGTGGGGGCTGGTTGTGGTGCTGGTGATGGGGGGGGGGCACTGTTGCTTATGTGTGGTTATCACCTGACCCTCAGCCAGTTTGATCAAGGGTCGCGCAGGCAGACGTGTGTGTGTGTGTGGCCTGTTTGTTGTCTGGTGAGATAGATAGCGAAGGCAGAGGGGTCCCTGCTGCTAACCCTGACCCTCGCCTGCACTGCAGATGTCTGGAGATGTTGACTGTTTTCTGTTTTCTGTTTTTACTTCTGTGTTTTGCAAGTGAGAATTTTTTTTTATTTTTTTTTTGGGGGGGGGGGGGCGGGGGGTACGTAGATGTGTGTGTGTCATTGTTTCTTCTGTGTTTTGCAAGTGAGAATTTTTTTTTGGGGGGTGGATGTGTGTCTGTCCTGCCGATGGCCAACCAATTGATCTCAACTACAAGCTATTCTTAGGTCAGTGGTTGGGGGTGGGTTGGTGCGGGGGGGGGTCGTTGGGGTGTTACGGTCTGTGGCGGGTGAAGGCTACGTAAACAGCCCACTACTGGTAGCTCATTTCGACGAGTCAGCGCATTTCGGCAGAGCAGGGTCATCTCTTGTAAGCAGTGAACGAATTACGGAGGAAAAACACACCCTGCCTGCCTTTTACAAGGCTGCTGCTCTGCTCATCAACGTGTATGCCTCCACAAAGGAGACGGGAAGTCCTTCAGGCCAGATAACCACAGAGCTCTGTCATGCGCTTCCTGCAGGTCCCAACAGCAGGTCAGGGATGCTCAAGTGATGCCTCACACATTTTGCAATACATCCCATTATATTACAACAGTAGATTACAGTACAATTTACATTACATTACAACATACAATAGATTACAGTACAATTTACATTATATTACAACATACAGTAGATTACAGTACAATTTACATTATATTACATTACATGTTACATGCTTACATTACATAACATACACATATACTGTACATTACATTGCACTTAACATTTTTATAACATTTTACATTTTACAATACACTTTGCAAATGCTTTTATTGAATGTGAATAACAGTTATAGTATTTAGTTACAGGGTGTTGGTTACAGCCCTTGAAGAAATGTGGGGTTGGATGCCTTTCTGGAGGGTGGTCCAGCTGTGGAGGGAGGTACAGGGAGAGGTCAGAGTGCGATATGAACTCTCTGATCCAAAGACCGTCTCCTTATCCATGAGACTATGGCTGCCATGGTACAGCAGGCTAAGGTGTTCAGGATACAACAACAAAATCTATGAGAAGACTCTCTCTTTCCTTAAAAAAAAAAAAAAAAAACGCGGCTGTACTGTGCTGTATGGTTTTTATACGACTCCTGTGAACCTTTTATGTCAGATGGTCCGACTCGACTCGCTCATTATTTTCAACAAGACGCTGAGTGCTGAGCTCTCCTTTCTCAGAAACCGCTCGCCCAGGTCAGGGATACATTAACAAGTCAAATTTCTCCCACACACCCGGCCTCTGTCTGCCGAGGGCCCAGTGGGTTGGTTGGCATAAACTCAGTCACTCAAACTTCAATGCTGTATCCATTATTCATTTCAGAGGGCCCAGTCTTAAAATAAATGTTGAAAATAAAGAATGGAAGGACCATCCCCCGAGGAGAATAATATTTATTTCAGATGAGGTTGGCCCTGGCTGTCACCGACATGCTCTTTTTAAAAGCTGCTCTAATAAACAAACGAGGGCAAATGTTCCAAAAGCTTTGAGCCGGAGTGGAGAGCGCCGCCGGCCCGGCACGGCCGGACGGACGGAGGGAGAGGGAGAGATGTTCCCAAGCAAGCACTCTTCTCGTTTGCCATCTCTTTCTCTCACTCATACCACTCCCCCCCCCTCAACCACTGAAATACCATTGGGTTTACAGTGTGTCATCTGGCCAAGATCACAATTGGCCTACCTTATCACCCTCCACACGCTGTAACCACCCCACCCCACCCCACCCCCCTTCCCCCCTCCTATGCCTTGTCCATTTACCCCCTCTCATTGGCTACCACCATGGCTGTAACAAGTCATTTTCAAATACTGAGGTCAAATACTGCGTTGTACTGCATATTGTACATTAAGAATGCTTCAAACTCTTTTTTTATTCATCACTGCCTTGATGATGTGCTCTGGTGAATAGGGGGGGCGGGGGGTGGCGAATACAGACTAAACTTACCATTGGTGATTGATTTTCATCATATCTAATTTTTAATTTTTTTAAAAAAATACAGAGGACATGACCTCTGTGTCTTCAATGGTAGTTACGACTATGGCTAGCACCAGTACAGATACTCATGTCATGCACACACAACTGACACGGCACTGCATGTGCTGCTGCGCTGTGGAAGGAGCCGCTTCTAGTTTCATTGCGCATGTATATAGTCACACAACAAAAGGCATTCTATTCTATTCTACTCTAATCTATTCACACATGTGCTCATAAAAGACAGGGAGATATGAAATACACACCCACCCCATAAACACGCACAAAGAAAACACATGTACGCACCATACACGCACACACACACACACACACACGCACGCACGCACGCACGCACGCACGCACGCACGCACGCACGCACGCACGCACGCACGCACATACACACACACACACACACATGCACACACACACACAAGTATGCATGCGTATGCAAATACAAACGCACACACACACATGTACTCATGCACACACACACACACACACACACACACACACACGCACACACACACACACACACACACAAGTATGCATGCGTATGCAAATACAAACGCACACACACACATGTACTCATGCACACACACACACACACACGCACACACACACACACAGATGCACACACAAACACGCACACGCACAAAAGTGGACTTTAAGGTCATGCTTAAAACCAACCCTGGTTCTTAACCCCTCTCATGTCTTACTAGTACTCTAGTAACTGACACTTTCCTTCACGAGTAGAACGCTCCCAGCGTAGTCTGTTTGTGGTCGCTGCGCAGCATGGCATGGCCAAGCAAAGGCAACTAGACCCCAGCACTGCACTCTCAGTGTGCAGTTTTGTTTATGCATTCACCCACACAGTGTACAGTGTGTCTTTAATTCCCCCCCCCCCACACACACACACTGTCCCGGCCTGATATTTTATTCACTCCTCCCCCCTGTCTCTCTCCAGTGGCACACATGTTAACTGTCCAGGACAGTGTTATTTTTGGGACGACATTAGTACGTCACTATTTCCGAAAGACATTTCAGCCCTGTCAACCACCCCCCCCGTCCCCCTCTCCTCCCATCCCGTCCCCCGTCACCCATCCTCTCTCACTCCACTCCCTCTTCCTCTCCCTCTCCCCCCGTCGCCTTCTCCCCAGTCTACCAAAAGCCCTCCGCCCTTCTTCGATTGCTCTTGCGGCTGTCTCTTTTTTCGCCTGCCAGCCACTGCTGTCCGGTCTCCAGCCTCGTTCCGACGGAGACCCCCAGCTGCTTGGTGGCTTTTGAAGTCGCCGATGGATGGGGGGGACAGACCGGGCCAAGACGAGAGCCTCTCTCACTGTCCCTTTGTCCACCAGGACACCTGCCATCCAATGCACCCACCAGGAGCCTTCTCTGCCTTGTCTCTTTGTCCACCGCAACACCTGCCACAGATGCCCAAACCGGCAGCCTCTCTTACTGTCCCCTTTGTAGAGCAGGACACCGGCCTGTTGTGTTGTGGCTGACTGCACAGCCAGACGCCTGGCAGCCAGACGAGAGCTCACTTTCCCCAAGGGGTGGGGACGGGTGTCAAGCAGAGCTGCTGCTGGTCTTGCTTTATACAACAAGTAGTTTTGTATTAGGATATGTCATGTCGATCATTGTCCGAGGTTGTCTAGTTTGTGTTGTTGTATGGAAAACTCATTTCTGCAGGGAGAAATAAACTAGGGCTACCTACATGTAGTTTCCTTCCTACTGTAAGGTACTGTACCTTCCACTCATCTACTTCACTTACCAATGCACATCATTTGTTGGGTCAGAATGTGGTGATCCTACTGCAGGGGTCCCCAACCTTTCTAGGTCTGAGGGCTACCAAGGGCTACCCGAGGGCTACTAAGGGCTACCCGAGGGCTACCAAGGGCTACCCGAGGGCTACTAAGGGCTACCCGAGGGCTACCAAGGGCTACCCGAGGGCTACTTTTGTTCAAAATCCTCTACTGAGTCTTGGCATCATTCTCAAATCACACTATTATTGAATGATAATTTGTTTATAGGTTGTAAAGAATAAATAATCTTATATTTAAATCAAGAAAAGTATTAACTGTGACTAAAATCTGGTAGTCGTCACTGTGTATTAACATCCTTGGTGGGCACCTCAGAAGCTCCTGGAGGGCTACCTGGCGGCCGCGGGCACAACGTTGGTGACACCTGTCCTACTGTATGGATAGGCCAATAAATGGTTCTCTGTGCAACCAAACGGAACTTGTACAGAGGTGGAGAAATATCAACAAAAATGATCAATAAACAAAACTATCCATAGTATTTACTGTGTGGTATAAACAAAACTATCCATAAACAAGTATAAACAAACCTATCCATAAAGTATAAACAAAACTATCAATAAAAGCTGTTAGCAGGATTTACAATCTCTCCTGCAACAGCCCCACAAATCACATGATGGATATCCAGCCAGACGGCCTTTCGTATCATGTGATATACCTTTGATGGGATGGCAGAGAAGTGACACAGATACACATGTTGGGTGCTTCATTCTAAATCACACCTGCATTTGGATACCTTGGGGAGCTTAGGGTGGCTGGCTTCAATAACTGTACTCACAATGGCAGGTAAGGAACCCATTTTACTTGAACTGCATAACGCGTTCTGAAGCTTTCAAAAAGAGTCGAGAGTGGTGAAATATTTTTTTTCGCTCTGGAATAATAAATAGCACATCATAAAATACATTACAGCATTTATTTTCATTTCACTACACTAGCTATTATATAAATGCAACAGCCCATCCATAACCTGCAGGACAGAAACCGCAAAGAGGGAAGTTTTGAATAAGTGGTACCATGACTCAAGCGCTTGCCTTTAACACTTGTGTGGTGAGGAATGATTCACAGTGACCTCCGGTCAAGCATAATTTCACAACAAAAAAAACGTAGACGCAATTTCCAGGTGGGGAGATATATAGACAGAGGCAAACACACACACACAGAGAGAGAGAGAGAGAGAGAGAGAGAGAGAGAGAGAGAGAGAGAGAGAGAGAGAGAGAGAGAGAGAGAGAGAGAGAGAGAGAGAGAGAGAGAAACAGAAAGACACAGAGAGGGAGAGACAGAGAGAGAGAGACAGAGAGACAGAGAGAGGGAGGGAGAGAGAGAGGGAGAGAGAGAGGGAGACACAGACAGAGTCAGAGAGAGAGAGGAGTGTGTGTGTGTGTGTGGGGGGGTGTTGTACAGTTGAGTTGTGCACCTCAAGAGTGCAAGATCCATATCACTGAACTCACAACACTGGACTCACCAGACACTATGGTAGTCTTTTGTTAGAGGGGGCCAGAAGGGTCAAAATGAAGTGAAACCATCAACAACAAGCCAACAACGCTGCAGCAGCCATGAGAGAGCAGAGCACACTTACGTATGAGAGTGCCCTCACAAGATGACAGCACAGAGAGGATCCCACTTTACAGATGCTATCTGCTATGACACTTATTTTCCCACAGAAAACTGGGGGCCTGGCACTGGCGGCTCATAGTACATGACATCAACACTCAACAGAATCCAAAAGTGGTGGTTGCCGCCGCAAACACTCTTATGTAAGCAACCTCTGGATTCTTTCATATTACACTATCATTGTGGTTCATATAATAACAGAGATTCCGACTCTCACACTTGAGAGTGACGCACGTCACGTGGCGAGACGGTGTCCAACGTCTCCCTTGTATTGTCCCACTGCGTCAACCAACCAGTCAACTTCGATGCCCGCCCTCCCCCCATATCATAAGCACCTCGCATGACTTCACCATCATGCAATAATTAATAGGGTCAGCTGAAGGCTTGGAGGCATGGGTGCCGTGAGGGGGGAGAAAGGTGTTACAGATTCTAAGGACCCGACAGCACGGACAGGGGCCCTGAAGACATAATTTGTCATTTTGGGGGCCCAAAATGTGAATCTTTCATGGGGCCCAGCATTTTTTGTGGTGCCCCAACTTGGAGGACTTGAAAGGGGATAATAAGTAACACCAAGACCAAAGAAGAGTAATACCTACAAAGTGGGCTCAAACATGGCCACAAATAGCAGCCACTGTACAGCTGTGTTGCTAGGGGGGTTGCCAGTTAAACACATGCTGGAGACAGGATAATGGATCATGAAGAGAAGATGCTGAAATGCAGTGATGAAATTCAGTCAAACATCCCATTCAGACGTAAGGAATTCACCCTATTCAAGTCCACCCAAATACTTGGCACATTTTTTCCCTCCTAAAAACCTGCTCCTCTGTCAGTGTAACAGGTCAATGGAAATCTTTCATCAGTCCAGTTGTATAGTACAGGTACATGAGCTTATAAAACTGGAGCTATAAGTCTAAGAGTAGGAACGGGGAAACCAGTAGGGTGGTGGATAAAGGGGTCAGTTGTCCTGGGCCCAGGGTGAGAGGGGCCCCAGAAATGGGTTCTCATAGCATTATTTGTATCTAGAGGGGGCCCCTATTAGATGATTTTGTCATGGGGGCCAAGTCAAAGCTGTCAGCGTCCCCGAGTAGGAGTGTCTGTCGGAGGTTGACTGGCAGTTAAAGAGTTACACTAATTAACCCCCATTACGGCTAGAATGGCCATTTGAATACAGCGAGTAACCCGAGCCTCTGTCAGGAGCAGGAATGCTCGCAGGCATTTCAGCTCAGACAAAAGGCGAGTGAGCACACCTTTCATCTCGAGGAAACTGGCAGACTGGCATCTAGAGTTCAGTGACTCCAAACACCCTCTCCAGAGTGGTTGAATACCTGCGTCGCCGGTAACTTTTTGAGCTTTGATTGACAAGAGGCAAAAGACTATCCTTCCGGCAAATGTCAAAAAGGGCACCACTTGAAACGTTCACCCCGTGCAGTCGACATCTGTTGCTTGTGTTGCTGGTATTATCAGCCATGCATAGACTAAGGTATGTAGCACGGAAGGAGGACTTTCCCTGTCTGTCCTCCTCTGGTTAGCATATAGGAGGTCAATGGACACAGTGACAACAAACCTTAACGACTTGAGAAGCCGTGTCACTGACACTGACAGTGCGTTGGGGGAGGAATCTGCAGCAGTTCTCTGCAGTGCTAAGATGTGCACGGTCGCCGCTGGCTTATCAGTGCGTACGTCTTCCTCTGTGGGGATCGCTGTCACAGACAAAAAAATGGGTCATAAAAGATGATGGTGAAATACTTGGCTAGTTACTGATTGACCCTGGGTTTCTGTCTAGCAGCAAGGTCTGCTCACGCTGTGACCAAGGGGACTGACCTGTGTCATTGTTTCAAAACAGTCCCACGCCTTGAGTGCTTGTTGTTTTTAATTATGTGCATTAAAATAACCCAGACAGATCTGTACTTGGCATGGGAAGCACAGTAAATAGACCTCACAAACTAGTTCTCCGATTTATAGACAGCCTGTCTGTCTGTCAGTCTGTTTTTTTAAACAAAGTTGTGGAGGCAAATTTGAGTGTTTGCCTCAGCCACAAGAGGGCAGTACATATGCTGGGGGCAACAGAACATTGGGATAGTATTGCATGCAATTTAATATTGGTGGATTGACATTTACTCATCAGGCATTGATAGGCTACTGGAGAATAGGCTATTGCATTGAGGACAGCGCCACAAAGAGTAGAAAGAAAGAAGGCAAGGTTTGATCAAATATGCCCCAGCAAGGACAGCCACATATGTAGGTGTAGGCCTATACCTTCCAATGAAGGACAATGCATTAATCCGAAAATGAGTAAATTGAGAACAGTCAGAAATGATCCAGTGGTTTACATGCAAAGACTTGTTTGTCTCTGAACACGGCACTATTTCTATGGGTAGGAGCGTTTTCCTGTTTCAAAAGTCATGTCAGAATATAAAGTCTTTTTTGGTTTTGGCTGTTTTCAAAAATCTCTTAGTTCCCAAAATGTTTACGTTACATTGATCATGCTTGCACCGAGGTGCATGAGACCTCGGTATTTCAGGGAGAGGGGGCGGGCTCAGCAACTTATGAACCAGCCGCCCCATCTTTTGAATATTAAACTGTAGGCAAGCGTTTGCCACCCCCATTAGCTGAACTTGCTCCATAGTCATTGCACTGCTTCAGTTGTGAACGGCGCTCTCATGGCTCCGGTGTAACGATTTCTCACTGCTGAGAGGGAGAGAAAGTACAAAAAACTACAGAACCATTTCAGAACCTAAAGAAAACAAGTGCATAAGGAGGCTCGTTTTTTTGCATTGGAAACCTGTGGCGTTTTTCTATCCAAAAAGTTTTGCTCTCTGTCCTTGCATGTTTAAATCGGAGGGGAATATTAGTGCCGTGAGTCGGCCAGACGTCTAGTTCTACAGCAAGCGGCAACACCAACAAGACGGCATGATTTTGCGACGGAGATCAGTGTTCGCAGCTTTTTACTTTCATGCCTTTTTACTCTGTTTGCGGACGAAGGTATGTGGATCCTCTGCTGTAATGACAGGAGAGAACTGGCGAGAATTGAGAATCGTGTTGTACCTCCAACACCTTGTACGCACAGGAAGAAGGATTTATGGGCGCCTAATGTTATTTTGCCACTGTTATGTGCATGTTCATATTATGCCAGTAGAGCGAGAGAGGGAGATAATCGAATGTAGTTCTGGGTGTCCTGTCTAATTCTAATGTAGATCTAGGCATCTATTGTAGCATTGGAAGTTGCTCTAGTTTGGGGGAACGGGGACAGTGGATAACTTTTTGAGGCGAGCTAAGCTTAACAGACGTCTTCTAGGCAAGTTTTGCGTTTGAGTTGCTCACAGACGTAGGTGCGCTATGGTGGCGTGTGTGTACGTGTGGTTGCTTGCATTGCAAATATCTATATTCTTTTCTCATCGCTTTTGTTTTATTCTAACAGGTGTCTGACGCAACGGGACAATTCGAGTTACAAATCTTATCGATGCAGAACGTGAATGGCGAATTGCAGAATGGCTCGTGTTGTGATGGGACAAGGGATCCGACGGACAGAACGTGCACCAGGGATGAATGTGATACATATTTCAAAGTTTGTCTGAAGGAATACCTGCGTGTCGCTGCAGCTGGCCCTTGTAGTTTCGGAACTGGACATACGCCCGCACTCGGAGGGAATACATTTTCTTCCAAGACCACTTTGAGGAACGAAAAATCCAAGCTCGTCTTGCCATTCAGATTTGCCTGGCCGGTGAGTAGGCTACACGTTTTCTACTACATGCCTGGGGCTCTACTGGTGTGCAGCGGTGGACAGTGCACTGGTGTCCGCGCGGGTCTCTTTATGAAGGGACAACTCTGCTGTTTATCCTGGCACTGCAACACCTAGCACGGTGACTGCACGTGCGTTTGCGGTCAACTCGGCATTACAATTTAGGTTACATCCCCGCGCTTTGTTAGCATGGCTATTAATGAATGTTCGGAACTTTGCGTAACTTTTATCCATGTCTTCATAGTGGTGAACACTTTTGAGCTGCTTGAAACTTATGTGGTGTCGTTTGGCAGGTTTTAATGTTGGTCTATTGGACGGAGTGCATCCGAGCACAGATAAGCTGTTTTTACGCATAGGTTTGAAATGTAAATCATTTTATCGTAATATGGACGTGATGTAGGCTACTTATGGGAAATGCTTTTTTGTACAGCGAGGACCATTTTTTTAAGGTGTTCTCTGAAAGACTGATGTGTGTGGACAGTGAATGACCATGTTAGTTGGTGCTGTTGTCTCTTTGGTCAGACAACAAAAGTCATTCAAAATGTCGGCCAGGTAGGATTATTGTCGGACAGTTCATCGCTCAGGTTATTAGGTTCATCTTCATGTACACTTACTGGAGGTAGCCTAGTGTAGCATTTAGGCTACAGAGAGCTGGTGACCAAACGACGGAGTTGGTCGAAATTAGTCAACAACATATAGTGGCAGTTGTTTTGCTCGCCTTCACATTAATCTACCCGTCTCCGTCACAACATACGCTAAATAAACCATTTGAAGAGGACATTTGCCAAAATTGTCCTCACTGTCTCACTTTTAGGCCAAGACGCACACCTTAACAGTCGAAGCTATGTTGTTTTTATAAACTTGGCATTCGTTATGAGAATCGTAACCATGGTCATCCGTGTTGTTGAGGCAATCTTCATTTCTCGCTCAGAGAAAAAAATATGAATGGTTTACAGAGCTGCCTCTGGATGGAGGCGTGCGCTCTCGCGCGTTATGTGTAGGTCGAGGGAATGTGAATTGAAAATTAAAAAGTTTTGCATGACCTATCAGCTGGATTGAGAAGTCAAGTGTGCATTTACCTATGGCTGTGTAATATATGTGCAAGTTCAGCATGTGTCCATTACATGCGTAAGGGTAAACGCATATACCGCTCCGTTGGCACGAGCGTGTCCAGTTACATCGCAGCTATTTATGTCTCTAACCTGCAGTGACACCCCATTTATATGCATTCATGTTAGTTCAGTAATATTTCAGCTGAATGGAGAAATGTGTAAAATAACTTTAGCAGCGTTTAAACATACCACCTTTAATTCCGTGCTCCAGAGTAGCCTATCTTGGGCACATTGCCAACAACGCACAGTCAGTTATTTCCATCATGTGCTAAAATTGGCGCAAATTTTAAACAGGGTTTGGTTTACGCTTTGCTTTAGGACGGATAGTCGCCTAGAATAAAGTAAGACTAGGAGGAGATATTCAATTTCGCGTTTCGGTATGTTGTGACATCATTGCGCACAGCCTAGCCTCATACTGTAGTTTGGAGCCATTTGGACACACTGGAGTGAACTTATTGTGCGTAACGGTTACCACCAGCCAGCCTTTTTTTGGCAGTTGTTGGTGAAATGCGTCTGTCAGGACTTTTCCCTCTACTCCTTAAACTACCACCCTGTGTGTTCTGCTCTGAGATAATGCACTCAATCTATTGTACTCCCCTTCAACTGATTGGTTGTTGAGGATGGATGATACAGCTGAGCAGGTGATTGGGCGGTTTGATGTGGTTCATAAAGTTCTTTAAAAAAACCTCCCTGGAGCTGGCCTCGTGTTGAGGCTTGGGCTTTGTGAAAGTCACGCTCGGCTGGATCGGAGTTATTTCATCTCTTAACCTTGGCACCCTCGGTAACCGCCGTGCTTAATGAGCCTGGCCGCAGGTTCCCAGGCCAGGTAACGGCACGGCGGCGACCCAGCCAGCCAGCAGCACAACTGTGGCTGAATACTTTTCCCTCCCTGCAGTGTTTCTGCAACTTTGATGTTGCGTAGTTCAGACGGGTTAGATGGAGGTCTCTCTCTCTCTCTCTCTCTCTCTCTCTCTCTCTCTCTCTCTCTCTCTCTCTCTCTCTCTCTCTCTCTCTCTCTCTCTCTCTCTCTCTCTCTCTCTCTCTAACCTGCAGTGGCCACCCAGACAGAGTCAGAGTCAGGCCCAGCTAATATTAACCAGTGACAATGGCTTGGCCAAACGGCCGCAGCCTGGATTAGGCAGCATAATGGAGAGGATCCAGAAATAATGCTGCACTAGGGCACGCAACAGGAAGCTGCGTTCGACTCAGCACAGAGCAGAACACAGAGGCTCCTAGACAAACTCAACCCAGCGGTGTGTGTGTGTGTGTGTGTGTGTGTGTGTGTGTGTGTGTGTGTGTGTGTGTGTGTGTGTGTGTGTGTGTGTGTGTGTGTGTGTGTGTGTGTGTGTGTGTGTGTGTGTGTGTGTGTGTGTGTGTGTGTGTGTGTGTGTGTGTGTGTGTGTGTGTGTGTGTGTCCTTACCTCATCTACTGGCAGCTTCAGCAGAATGGCACTTGCGGCCAGTAGTCCATGTTAGAGTTGGGACGGAGTGGACACACAGAGTTATTACATTTAGTGGCTTTCTCTGCATTCCTCTGTGCCTGTTGTCATCTCAATGAGGTGACCAGCTTTTTTTTAAGCGGTATTTTAACTGCAACACCATGCCTTTTTAATTAGGGTTTTGTTTTCCAGAGAAGTATTTATTGAGTATGTTTGCCATCTGAGGACTTATCTCAGAGTTCATGTTTAGTTTGAATATGTTTTTTTCTGCTGCCCAGTAAATCTGTTGCTGTCCCCACCTCAATGTGTTTATGGGGGGTGTGGGGACTTGTCTCAGAGAGCCTTGTCTCAAGCCTTGAGGGAAAGGACTGCCGGCAGTTAAGGTTAATTACATGTTTGCTTTCTATGGTCCTGTCTGAAGCGACACTTACGTGCAAATTGCTCCAGTGCCCACAGAGCAGGAAAGCTTTCTCATGTTCTCTCCTCAGGGCCTATTGGGCAGAGAACCATGTCTGTCTGTGCTATGGGGCCTTCCATGTTTCTAAGGGAATGTCATTTGAGTACACAGGGTGTTCAATTGAAATGGGCTGCTGCTTTGTTGAAGTGAGCTACCTATGACCTCTTCAGACAGAGGCCTAAGCTTAACTCGAACCATAGTCCTAGTCAGTGATCTAGGAGTACTTTGTAGCTCCCCTAAATGGATAGACCATATTGACAGCTTTGTGATGATCCTTTCTTTATCAAAGCATGCTGCTGCACTGTTGGTGCCCTTTGTTGAAAGGGGAATTGCTACCCTTTATATTCTCACTTGGAATAATGGAGAACCCAGTTGGCTCAATCTACCCAACAACATGGCTGTCAAACTGGCACATTTCACAGTTACTCTGTGAGTAACTAAATGCTCAGATGTCTAAGGTAGCCTATACAGTATGTTTTGGAAGACAGCACTTCTCTCTGTCTCTCTCCCTCTCCCTCTCTCTATTTCGTGCTCTCTTTATTTTGCTCTCTCTGTCTCTCTGTCTCTGTCTCTCTCTGTCTCTCTCTGTCTCTGTCTCTCTCTCTCTCTCTCTCTCTCTCTCTCTCTCTCTCTCGCTCTCTCTCGCTCTCTCTCTCTCTATTTCTCTATTTCATGCTCTTTTTATTTTGCCCTCTCTCTCTCTCTCTCTCTGTCTCTCTCTCTCTCTCTCTCTCTCTATCAGGGAATGTGGTCCTTATCCTGCTGTCACCCAGCAGTACCGACACATAGCCACCATCCTCCGTCACAAAGCTTCCCTTAGACGACGAGCCCCAATTATTTGTCACCCCCCTTTTTTGCTCCAGTGTAGAATGTGACACAAAGAATTTGTGTAGAAGTGTAGAATTTGACGATGGCAAACAAACAAAAGGTGTACATTCATGTGGCATGACTACGTATGACTTCAAAAGTTGTTGCCTGGTGGGAAACGACCTCAGCTTGGAGGCAAGTGGGATGGGAGAATTTGGAATTTGGCATCCGTTCAAAACATGCCTTCATCAGCCCTTTTAGATGTTGCTGCAGGTGTTCTGATGGAACCAGGAAAACGGGTTCACCGTGTCACAACCGACCCATGTGAAGCGATGTGCGCTTAAAGCGTTGATCTAATTCTGAGGTGTGATTGTTGTGAGGTGCAGGTGCACTCTGTGATGTAACCATCCTGCGAGTGAGCATGACCTCTTTAAAGAGCCGTTTGTCAGTCTGAAACCTGTGTGTGAGTGAGTATGTGTTCGTTTCTCAAAACTGTAGCAAATCACAGCCAACGACGACAACAACAACAGTTAGAAAGGGAAGGACAAAAAACAGCAGTGTGTGTGTAAACTTTGGTTGAGACACACAAAGACACAGACACAGACACACACACACACACACACACTGACTGTAGCTCATTCTACAGATCAGTGACTTTGTGTGCTCTGGCTATTCTCAAAGGGGAAAGCCCATCACAGGAAGTCCTGCTCTTGTCACAGACTACACTAGACTCAGGACCTGTTTACACTGAGCAGACAAGCACACTGGGGGCCACGGAGGGACAGTGGCCTCGCGACAGACAGACAGACAGACAGGCAGACAGGCAGACAGGCAGACAGACAGATAGGCAGACAGACACAGGCAGACAGACACAGGCAGACAGACACAGGCAGACAGACACACAGACAGACAGACAAGACGAGACAGCTTTTCTGCTGTGACAGTGAGAGAGCTAAAGGGGAGTTGTTTAGGATGAGTAGGGGCTGTGTCTGACTGATGTGGTGCTGATGTGGAGGCCCCTGTCTGTCGTCTCTGCAGCTCCTTTTTTAACTCTTGCAGAAAAAAACAATCTGATGTTTGTGTGGCTGGACAGGGCCTCACTGGCCTGCTCTGATAAGGCAACGAGCACGCACAGTGAACGCACGCATGCACGCACGCACGCATGCACGCACATACACGCTTGTCTGCTTAACTATCCACTTACGCCAACTCCCCCCCTTTTTTGCATCCTTCAGCTTTTTGTGTGTGTATGAGGGGAGAGGAGGATGGGAGAGTGTGTGTGTGTGTGTGTGTGGTGGTGGTGGGAGGGTATGCAGTGGTCTGGCCGGGTGGATTCTGGCAGGGAGGGGTAGTGAGAGTTCAGAGAAGACGGAGGGGTCAGCGGCTAGCATGGGAAAAGTGAACCTGGCGGCAGCAGGCATTCGCCTGATAAGCAGGTAGTGAGTTATGGAGTGAGATGAATCGCTCAGGCTCGCAGGCCGGCACTATCGCACACCAGCTCTGCTCCCTCCCTGCCTGCCTGCTACCTACTCGCATGTGTTAGCTGGCCAGAATGCAGCTCTGCCTCCACTTTTTCTTCAGTTCTTTTTTCATTCAGTTCTTTTTTTTCCCCGCTCTTGTCTTTTTCATCTCCCTTTCCTTTTTTTTTAAAGTCATTGTTCGCTCTTTTCTTGTGATTGGCTGGTAATTGTTTGATGGAAGCTCCCGTCTTTTGTTATGTTTTTTCTGACTGACACAAGTAATATTTCATGGGTCATGTTTAGTTTATTTTCCGGCATGGTTTTGCCAGGGATTAATGTTTTTATGAGTGCCTCTTTTCTTTTCTCCCCCCCCCCCTTTTTAAAAAAAAGGAAGAACAAGGCAGGCAGGCAGGGAGGGAGGGAGTCTCATCCCGTGCCTAGGCTTGTCCCAAACTGTACTCCGCAGCTATTTTCCCAGGCACAATAGCCTTAGTCTTATATTTGGCCACGCTGAGCGGTGTGGGCAGCCAAGGCATTGCATTTC
>NC_085880.1:3382325-3402325 GCF_034702125.1 Engraulis encrasicolus
TTTGAAAGGACTGTCTCACTGAGTGGTTGTCTTCTGTCTTCGTTGATTCTGAATTCTGTGGATTTCTGGAAAACTGGAGACATTTTGGCCAATCTCAGTCAGTGTGTGCCACAGTGGTCAGGGATAAGCATTGAGTATGGTATGGTATGTTGATGTTCAGATGAGATTGTCCAATATAACCACTGCTGTTTCAAAGCCAGAATATTTTGCTTTAAAGGAACAGACCACCCTTTTTTGATTTTCACATATTTGCAGTATTTCCCAACATTATTCATGAATGTGCATATAATTTTCGTCTCAGTGTTTTCAGTACTTAGATTTATTTGATCAGAATTATTAGCATAGCTTAGCATAATCACTGGAAGTAACTGGTATCTTTAGCATCAAGCCACAAGTGGTCACTGGACGGAATTAAATTGCCGTTTTACACTCTGGTGAATTTTACATTAATTTTAAAATGGTTTATAAGTACATTTGATTGTGTTTTATTTTGTACCATAGACTTGCATTGCTATGCCTAATGTGGCTATGCTGTTAAACGGGGCAATGCAAAAACATAGACGAAAATTATATGGACATTCATAAATAATGCTTGGAAATACTGCAAATATGTGAAAATCAAAAAAGGGTGGTCTGTTCCTTTAAGCCAGCCAGATAATGCATGGTGAAATACTTTTCGCCTTTGGTCGCATCCGTCCACAGGTTGGAAGTCGAATAATTACGGTCTAATTACGTAATAATTACTGTTGGGGAAAAAGACGTTCCTTCAAACGTGTGCAGCTGCTTGAGAATGGGTAGACAAATTCAGTAGTGCTTTTCAACCTCATACAAACTTGTTGATGAACCCCTGAAACGATACTGGAAAAATTACTTATCATGCGGTGTCTGACCTGTTGCATGTTTCCTGCAGGCACCTCGGGAAAGGTCATCGAGAAGCATCTTCACTCGGGCATGATCAACCCCAACCACCCATGGCAGAAGCTGACGCACCAGGGCAACACAGCCCAGTTCGAGTACCAGATCCGCGTCACCTGCAGCGAGCACTACTACGGCTTCGGATGCAACAAGTTCTGCCGGCCGCGCGACGACTTCTTCGGCCACTTCACCTGCGACAACAGCGGCAACAAGACCTGTCTGGAGGGCTGGGCCGGGAAGGACTGCAACAAAGGTACGTGGAAAAGACCAGCTCACAACTAGATTGGCATGATGTGTAGGACTAATAGCTTTGTAAACGTTGTTTAACCTCTGTTGAGTTGGTGTTGGAACAGTATGGCTGGAATCACTTTCTGGGCATTTTTTCTGGATTATGAACTCAATGTCCGTCAATCAGAGTTGCATGCAATGCATGCAGGCCACAATCTCCACTTGTTGATGTCATCATCGGACAGTGTGAACAGAGATATATTGGTTAGGTCATCTTTCTAGTTATTTCAGATGTGTGGACATTCCTTTTAGGTCCAGAGGCCTGATACTGCGGTACTATCTACAGCTGGACTGTTTTGTGTTTGCATAGATTGACTAAATCTCCTGGATCTACTGGTCCAGAGATGTGCGGAGGAGGAAGTTTTTGTGTTCTCGACTTCTTGTGTTTTAGATTAATCATCTACTGTCAGAAATGTAGCTATGTTTTAACGTTATTGCCTGTTACCCTAGAGGAGGTTTGCTCTCATCTGTGGCTAAAGTCGTGTGAAATCGAAGTTGGCTGAAAGTAGGCTACTGAGTGGGGATTTAGCGGACTTTCCTACGCATTCCACAGATGTTCCCACGAGTGTGTCGGCAGACTCAACATATAAGCCCTGGCATGGTGCAGATAACGCTCAACTCACTAATTCCCCTCCCCTCTCCTCTCTTCTCCCCCCTGTTCCTCCCCATCTCCCCCCCCCACTCCCCCTCTCTCTCTCTGTCTCTCTCAATCTCCTCAGCTATTTGCAGACAAGGCTGCAGCACTGAACACGGTTCCTGTGACAAGCCAGGTGACTGTCGGTAAGTCACAACAATCTCCTTGTCTCGTTGCTGCTGCTGCTGCTGCTGCTGTTGCCGCTGCTTCTGACCTTTACTCCATTTAGGAGACGCTGCCTGTGCTCACCGTACCATATTACTTAACAACATTAAGGGACTTTCAGCGAACTCCTAGAGAATAGTGGTAGCTGCCTGCTGCTGCTGTGACCTGTTTGTGGACTGTTGTGTATGACGCATAGATTCTTTACCAGTTTGTTGCTTTGCTTTTCCCAGAGGTTTCTATTGCAGAGAATGTTGAGAGTTGAGCTTGTAATGAATGTCTTTTCAATATTACATCTTGGTGATGGGCAGTAGTAGCCACAGGTTGTATTTTTGTCATTAATAGGGCTAAATCTGATCACTCCGAAGTTCTGGTGCTGTAGTACCATTGGCTGGAAAAAATTGAAACATGCATAATTCTTTTTTTTTTACATCGGCATAGTAATATTGTTTTTCTTTGTTTCAAGACACGTGCACTTGACTTATGTATTATACGCATTGACATTCATTAGCTTCATGTTGGTGGTGCTCGTTTGAGTGTTCATTGGGATGTTTTAGTGCAGTTGCCTTGTTGATCGTACACTCTGCTGCAGGCTTTTATCAGTGCATCAGCCCCTGCGCCGGCCACTGAAATGCACTGCTTGTTTTGGTAATGGTTTATGAGTTTGCCCTCAGGGGGAAGCCGTTTGGAGATGAATATCAAAACAAGTTAGCACACACCGAGGGGGGTGATATTGCTGCGAGAAAAAGTCAACACGTTCCATTTTGGCTGTTTTCGCACAGTAATTTGGTGTTTTGCCTTGGTCAATTTCGTAAATTACAGTTTTGGGCTCTCATTTCAAGTGCCCTTTCTCTCGCTTTCCTCAGGCAGTGAAAGGCGTTTGAATGCTTTTTGTCTCCTGGGCGTCTGCTGGCGCTCACTTGTGTGAATGTGTTTTTCTAACCCTTAAAATGGATTGTGTTGGTTTGCTTTTCCAAAGTGCCGTTGGTTCATTGATCTGACTGTGGAAGTAAATTAGATTAGGTGTGTAAACAGGAATAAGGCCCTCGCTATCTGCAATTAATCATCCGACTTATCAGCTTTGTCACCCAAGGTAAATGCAGCCAGTGCAGCCTATTGCTTCACCCCTTTTGTAGGCGAGCCAACGGTGATACTGACGAAACCCTATGCACTCTTTTTTTTTAAGTCATGAACCAGCTTGAAGTTGGGAACAAAGCATTTGGCTGTACATCAGGAGGTAGTGCTTGTTGTTTTGTTTGTCTTGCTCTCTTGCTGAACAAAAAGTGCTGAGTTGCATGAGCGACTGGAGTCGACCGCTCCATGCCAAGCGAGCGCTCCGTTCCCATTTTTTATTTCGCCTCTCCCTCCCCAGACATACATGCCCAGAAAAACGACCACGTGATCTCCAGTCATTATGGTCCGGGGCCCGTAGCACGTAAAGCATTTTTATCATGCGTCACAAAAGCCTTGAGGTTCCTGTAAATGTGGACTGCTGCTACTGCACTGCGCTGCTTCACAAGTGCGGGTTACCAGAACAAGGCCCCGTCCATGCATATACTGTAGTGCCAGAAAGAGAACACTGAGTTCCACTGCCTGGGACTGTATATTCCCACAAAGAGGCCATAGGCCAGCAGCAACACTTGGGTGAAAAAAAAGAAATTCCAACACATTTTTTTCCGGCGAAGAAGGGAAAGCATCTCTAGGAACGCTCCACCACCAACACCACAATCACCAAATGCAAATCATCTACCACTTGCCTCGCCCCACCCTAAAACCACCAAATACAGTACATATCTTCAGTTCTCCTACTCCAACCCCCACCATCCCCACTTTCAAATGTACAGTACATCATCTACCACTTCCTCCACCATCTCCGACCCCCATTCCCACCCCAGACTGGGATCTGGGATCTGGGATCTGGGATCCCATGAAGCTCCTACAGCGGAAGTGATCACTGCTCACTGAAGGTTGTTGTCCATTTTTTTTTCAAATGGAGAGAGAAGCGTTACTGGTGGCTTTTTTTTCCCCCTGCGTCTTCTTCTCTCTTGTCGCGAATAGCCTGTTTAATCACAGAGCGGGGTTTACTTAACCACCGCGTTTATTTTTACAGCTGAGCCGCTGCCCGGGGCTAATTGTTTTCTTTCTTTTTCCCAGAGGGCCCTCTCTTTTCTGTTTTCTTCCCTCCCCTCGTCGTCGCACTGTTGAGTCTCTCCAAACGAGGCTCTCGCTATCTCATCAAGAGTCACTTTTTTTTTTAAGGAGCCTCAGCTATCGCCGGAGGTCGGAGATATGGCCGCTTTAATTACGGGGGGGCCCGGCCTTAAAGGAGACGCACTCCAGAGCTGAGGATCCAGAGGCGCTGCTTAATTACGGCTTGCTATGTCCTCTGTGGTCAGTGGGCTCTCTGCGCTATGCCTGGGGGAGAGAGAGAGAGAGAGAGAGAGAGAGAGAGAGAGAGAGAGAGAAAGAGAGAGAGAAAGAGCGAAACGGGGGAAGGAAACATGGAGAGAGAGGGAAGTAGGAGGAGACGCGGGAGAGGAGGGGAGGGTAAACGTGGGAAAACATGGGGCAGGGAGGTCTGGCGGAGCGTCGAGGGCGGCCCTTTTTGAAAACGGCGCGACCAAGCGGCATGAACACAGTCAGCAAACTTGAGAGCCACCCCCTCATCTCTCCGCACTGTCCCCACGCCAAGCCGCCGTTACAGCATTGAAACACACAGCGTCTTGCCACAGGCTAATGTTAGCTCTGAGAAAAGGCCCCAACGGAGCCCTAAGTTGGTCACTCTTTTTTTTTCCCCTCCTCTTTCCCCCTCTTTCTCCTTTGTTTTTTCATGGTCGAGCATTAAATAGTTTGGTTTAAAGACAGTTGTTAGCTTTTCTGAAAAAAAACCCTTTCTTCTATTTTTCCAACAAAAGTCACAGAGGCATAGAACTGCTATTGTCTGCCGAGAGTCAGACGCGAAAATAATCGCTTGCAGAGAGTCTGATATCGTTTGGAAATTCTCCTCCATGTCTTTGCGGTTTTCAATTCAGTAGCCCTTGGCAAGTGGAGCCAGGACAAAGTTATTCCCCAGGCCTGCTGGTGTGGCTCTGGTCGACTGATGTGGCTGTGGCCTGTTCCTTGATTGCTCTGTTTGTTTTTGCAAAGTCCTCTCTGGTGTCAAAGGGATCAATATGATTTGTTGTGTCAGGATGGAAAGGCGAACCGTGTATTTATATGACCATTTTAAGCTGTAAACGAGTAGGTATTAGCATGTGTTCACTTAAAGCGTCCTGAAAGTGTATGTTTATGGTATGGATTACCTGGATCTGTATTGTATGTTGGTGTTAAGGGTGATTTTCAGCCTTACACTCTTTGTAAAATATACTGTGAAGTCCTGAGCCAAAAGTTGGACAACTCCAACACAAACGAGTGTCTTTGTACTAACGGTGTGTGTGCGTGTGTGTGTATGTGCTCGTGTGATGTTTACACAGGTGTAAGTACGGCTGGCAAGGACAATACTGTGACAAGTGCACCCCCCATCCGGGCTGTCAGCATGGGACGTGCATTGAGCCCTGGCAGTGTCTGTGTGACACCAACTGGGGCGGACAGCTCTGTGACAAAGGTAGGGTTCGCTAATGTCTGATTTTTTATTTATTTTTTGATAGATGTGTTTGTGTTTGTGTCTCCATGGTGACACAGTGGTCTGCTTCCTGTGACTCATTCATGTCAAAGCGTTCATCTCTTCGATCAACTCACACTGTTGTTCCTTGAAAGGCAGACAGGGGGGTAGTAGGGGGCATGTTGAATTAGCCTTTTTGAACCAATGAAAAGAAAAGAAAGTCTCAGACACGATGAGCCAATCAGCCAATTTCAATTAGTCTGACAGCTTAAACTGCTGGAATGATTGATGTGGTAAGAAAAGGGACAAGGGACAAAAAGGTCTCTATACCTCCTCATGATACTATTAATAGCAACTGCTATGTGTCTGCATGTCTGTCTGACCTTGTTTCCTCTACCCCCACCACCACCACCATACACACACACACACACACACACACACACACACACACACACACACACACACACACACACACACACACACACACACACACACACACACACACACACACACACACACACACACACACACACACACACACTTTTCCACTCTCCCCATCTGCCCCACACCGTGACAGACCTGAACACCTGCGCGACTCGTCAGCCGTGCCAGAACGGAGGGACCTGCAGCAACACTGGGCCGGACAAGTACCAGTGCTCCTGCCCTGAAGGCTACTCTGGGCTCAACTGCGAGAGAGGTATGGCCCGAACAGCGCTCGTGTCCTCCTTACCCCTTCTCCACCTTATCATCCATGGTTACAAGGGTGGCAGGCTAACAGGAACTAGCAGACCTATGATAGCCTGAAAAATGTCGAAATGGGAAGCGTTAGTGGGTGTGGTATAAAGGTGGATACAACACATAAGCGAGGCGAAATTCAGTGTTTCTTTCTGACTGCTCAACTGACCGGTTGTCGAGGTGAATCAGATGTATTTGAACAGTTATGTTGTATGACCACCGCAGATGAAATTCGCTCCTCATTGGCATACAATTAAACTTGGTCCAATGTTCTCACTTCGCTTTGCTCCTGTTCGCTTGCCTTCGCCTCCCTCATAGGAATCATTAATCAGTGGCAAAGTTTGCTGCTTCATGTGGCCAAATATGCCTGTATGTGTCCCTGGCGTAACCCCCATGCATTGTTTATCAGCATTGTTTATCTGTCCTTTGCTGCACCTCATTCATTCTGCTGATTCTTGTCTCCACCTTCACTTTCCAGTCACAAATGACGATGGTCAGTATAGCGATGGGAAGCCATCCATGCCATGCGGTCGATATTATAAAGCTGAAACCTGATCATCGTGATTGACCCCAGTGTCATCCCCATCACGATATGACAACACTTAATCTCCCGGTGCCTATAGCACACTTGTTACTTTCTCCTCCCGCTACTTACACGACACGGAGGGGAAGTGTTGGACCTCTGTCTCCCTGTCCGATTCGTAGGGTCTCTGTTTTCCATGAGTCACCATCACCCTCCAGTAACAGTAACCCTGTTGGCAACAACAATTGAAAACATCCAGCGAGGGAGTGAGGTCAGCTGTAGGAATTTACATTGTACGAGAGGCGCAAGAGTCCAATGGCGCCGGCCGGCCGGGCCTGGCCCGGGTGACGTTCCACAGTCGGCTACTTACTCTGCTGCTCTCGTGGGCCTGTTAAGCTGAGTTTGTGACGCTAATCAGTCTCTTACACGACCTTAAGTGTAATGACTTGCTCATGACTGGCGTGACGTGATGTAATTGTGTTGTGTCGGATTGTTCCGTGCGCTGCTGCTGCTGCTGTGGCAGCTGCTGCTGCTGCTGCTGTAGGCTCTCATGGAAATGCCGTGTGAGTCCCGGCGAGCGTCTCGACTCGAGTGAGGCGGATGGCAATGCTCGGGAGTTCAGCGCACTTGGTGGGCTGCTGCTGACATCGCCAGAGCCCTTTGCCTGGCACTTGGAACTGGAACAGAGTGGAATGCTGTACGCGTGTGTGCGTGCGTGTGCGTGCGTGCCTGCGTGTGTACCTGCGTGTGTGCGTGCGTGTGTGCCTGTGTGTGGTGTGTGCGAGCGCGCATGTGTGCGCGTGTGACCGGAGACTAGAACTATGTACAGTCTCTTTTCCGTGACACGCCACCACAGCATTGCCAAACAAAAAAAACACAAGAGTCTCTCTCTCTCTCTCTCTCTCTCTCTCTCTCTCTCTCTCTCTCTCTCTCTCTCTCTCTCTCTCTCTCTCTCTCTCTCTCTCTCTCTCTCTCTCTCTCTCTCTCTCCCACAAGTGCTCTCGTAACTTAACAAGGTAGTTGAGGTTCTTCCACTGCTCTGCCGCTCTGTTGTCGAGTTCCACTTGAGTCAGCCCCTCTCTGCTTTTAGTGGGCCCATGGCGGAGAGCAGACGGGGGGGAGTGGGAGTGAGAGAGGGTGGGTGGGAGACTAGAGGGAGACTACAGGGCTGTATTTAGAGTCATATGAGAAGCGGAGTGGAGAGCCCCCTTGGCACGCTTCCCCGAGCTGTTGGCTCGTTCTCCCGCTGCTCTCAGGTCAGTTAATTCCCCCCCCACCTACCCACCCCGTCCTCATCCCTCCCCTGTTTTGATCCACTCCTAACCGGTTGCCTCCGCACTGTTTTGACAGTGGAGCACCCCAGGTGGTCGCACCACGCAGCCAGCCAAGCAGGCAGGCATTATGGGGGGGGTGATGGAGGTGTCATGCAGGGTCTTTGGATACATACACCCCCCTCCCCCCCGCCCCCCAACCCCACCCACCACACCACACCAGACTATGTATTAACCATGTCATACTGACATATCCTCTAACGCATGCATGCACATGTACACACACACACACACACACACACACACACACACACACACACACACACACACACACACACACACACACACACACACACACACACACACACACACACACACACACACACACACACACACACACACACACACACACACACAGCTGTGGGCAAGCCAGAGGTGCAGGTGTTGACAGCCCCCTGTGGACAGGTCAAGCAAATGCTTCCTGACCCCAATTCCCATCACCCACCACAACCAACTGCCTCCCAAGCGCCCCCTCCAACCTTGCCCCCCTCAAGGCCCCACAAACCTCTCACTTCACTACACTAGTGTGAAGAACTCAAGGTGACTGGCAGGAAAAATCTCTCTCTGTCTCTCTGTCTCTGTCTCTGTCTCTGTCTCTGTCTCTCTCTCTCTCTCTCTCTCTCTCTCTCTCTCTCTCTCTCTCTCTCTCTCTCTCTCTCTCTCTCTCTCTCTCTCTCTCTCTCTCTCTCTCTCTCTCTCTCTCTCTCTCCTCTCCAGGGGTCATATTCATCCAACCACAGTAAAGCCTCTATCCTCTCCTCTCACGCCCTAACACCCTCTCCTGTAGTCAGCCTTTAATTCCATTTGTCAAAGACCCACCTCAACCAGAACGATGAAAGGAAGAAAGAGGAGGGTGGTCGAATTCATCCCCTCCCCTCTTTCCTCTCTCTCCCACTCCCCCTGTAATGGTGGGCGGTCAGTCAGATTGGATTGGCTGGACGTCAAGCTGCATTGGCCTAGCCTGGGCGAAAAGCCGACTGTTGACTCAGTCAATCAGTCTGGCAAAAGCCATGAGGAATCTGTCTCCGTGGAGGGTGGTAGATGGTCTGATCTTACTCTATCATTTAAATTCATTGGAGTTCCAAACTCAAATTAAAACCCATATTGTGCTTTATTAGCATGCCTGTTACGATATAGCGTCGCAAAAGCAAACAAATAACAAAACGAAAGTGTGAATTTAGTTACTTTAACCAATCAGTAACGGAGCTCGCGGGTGAGTTCCGCGTCATCCCTCTCAACAGTTTGCTGATTGGCTAAACACAGAACCGAGCTCGAGGCTTTTGCCAGACGATGTGCGGAGCCAAAATCTTTGGGTGGAGTACAGAGGATGGCGTCGCGAGGCTAGCATTGGCCTGCTCAGCTTGTCGTGACAGGCCAGTTTCTGGGTCCACACTGACCTCTGCCCATGGATATAGACGGGCAGGGCCGCCGCTAGGCATAAGCAGAGTAAGCAGAGCGCTTAGGGCCTCAACCACTTTGCCCCCATATTTGGGGCCTCCTAAATTCAGATTGACTAAAGAACGTTTAATTATGGGGCGGGGGGGGGGCAGTTAAGCATTGGGCTGCCCCTAGGGGTGTGTGTGTCTGTGTGTGAGTGAGATAAATTTCATAGAGCAGCAAAGGTGGTCTTCCCGGTAGAGAGGGGATGGTGCGAGGGCGGTATGGGCCTGGGTGAGAGGGCATGTGGCTGGCACGCAGCATGAGAAAAGAGGTGACCAGGTGGGCATGTTGAGCCAGAGGTCCTAACTCTGTGTGTGTGTGTGTGTCTGTGTGTGTGTGTCTACACAGCGGAGCACGCCTGTCTGTCGGACCCCTGCTCCAACGGAGGGAGCTGCCAGGAGACTAGCCAGGGCTATGAGTGCCAGTGTGCCCCTGGGTGGACCGGGCCCTCCTGCACCATCAGTACGTGAACCATGTCTATACACACACACACACACACACACACAGACACACACACACACACACACACACACACACACACACACACACACACACACACACACACACACACACACACACACACACACACACACACACACACACAGACACACAGACACACGCATGTAAACATACACACATGCATACACACACACACACACACAGACACACACAGACACACACAGACACACACACACACACACACCCATACACACAGACACACAGACACACGCATGTACACATACACACATGCATACACACACACACACACACACACACACACACACACACACACACACACACACACACACACACACACACATGCATGCTATGTGCAAAACACACACAGACAGACAGACACGCACGTATATACACACACACAGACCCCTACTCACTTGTTTACTGACTGTCTAATGTTCCTGTTTTCAGATATCGATGACTGCAGCCCCAACCCATGCAGTCACGGCGGCACCTGCCAAGACCAAGTCAACGGCTTCAAGTGCCTGTGTCCACCCCAATGGACCAGCAAAACCTGCCTCATAGGTAAGCAAAGAAGTACCCAATGTAGTCAAGTAAAGTAGCCTGCTTGAAGTTGAGGCCAAAGTGTAGTGCAATGCAATGTAATGTAATATAATGGTACATTGGTACTAGCTACTTTAGCAATATTCCATGACATTTAGCAGACTTACAACAGAGGAGATGACCAGTATAACGTACCACGTGTGGTGACTGAGGAGAAATATGTAAAATGCATCACTCTGAAGGTGATGGAGGGAAAAAAACATGAAAAGAAGCACAAAAAAGCATGAGTGCCTAGGCTAGGATGCAGGCAGGGTTTTGATGTGAAATCATGCCTTTGTTGCGTGGTGGTGCATCAAGATATTACTTGTCTTCTCAAGCGATGTTTGCGGGCAGCGACATGATTGTGCTCTTAATTATCAGATGGCAGGGTTACGGGAAAACGTGCCTGCAACTGTACTGTAAGTTCTGAGGAAGCGATGTTGCTCAATAAAACTGATGCGATGCCAGATCAACAGCTGGTTTGTACCCTTGCCAGGGAACATCGCTGTAAAATTTCACCCCGATGTACTAGTGGTGTATCGTCACTCAGAGTGCTGGTGTTCTCCCGCCCCGGCTTGCTGTTGTGGTAGCTAACCGTTGTTGCGTTATGCTTTATTGGAATTTCTTCTTTTTAACAGGCGCCAACGTGTGTGACGACACCCCGGTGTACTAATGGTGTATCGTCGCTCAGAGCGACGGTGTGCTCCCCGTCCCTGCGTGTGGTTGTGGTAGCTAGCCGTTGTTGATGCTTTATTGGATTTTTTTGTGTTTAACAGATGCTAACGAGTGTGACGACCGACCGTGCAAGAACGCCAAGTCCTGCCGGAACCTGATAGGCAGCTACTTCTGCGAGTGTCTGCCCGGCTGGACTGGGCAGAATTGCGACATCAGTGAGTTTAACCGTCTGTCTGTCTGTCTCTCTGTCTCTCTCTGTCTGTCGGTCTGTCTGGCATTTCTCAAAGTGAAGTGTTCTAGCCTTGCTAGGACGAGTAACACTCGTTTTTGCGGATTTCACCAAAGAGTATCCAATCACTAGTTCTAAGTGTAATTAATAGTTGGATACACCTTGGAAAAATGGCTGTTACTCGTCCTAGCAAAGCACTTTACTTTGAGAAACACCCTGTCTGTCTGTCAGTGGCGGCCATTTTACTGTTTACATCGTCATAGTTTTCCTGGCAACAGCAGTGGTCTCCTACTGTACACTTCTCCCATCACCTCATTATTGTACTCAGGTCCACACACACACACACACACACACACACACACACACACACACACACACACACACACACACACACACACACACACACACACACACACACACACACACACACACACACAGAGGTGTCAAATGATTTTGTGTCTGTAGAGTGGATGTGAAATGTGTCCTGATTGTATTGTGTGTGTGTGTGTGTGTGTGCGCGTGCTTTACAGACATTAACGACTGCCATGGTCAGTGCCAGAATGGAGGAACTTGCAAGGTATGTGTTCCAATCTCTTCTCCTCTCGTCTTGCTGTCTGTCTCTCGCTGTCTGTCTCTTGCTGTCTGTCTGCCTGTCTGTCTGTCTGTCTGTATCTCTCTCTCTCTCTCTCTCTCTCTCTCTCTCTCTCTCTCTCTCTCTCTCCTGCCTCTGTCTTTTGTGTTCTCTCTTTTATTTCCTTTCTGTCTGACTCACTGTCTTTTCTCTCTTTTCCTCACTCCCCCCCTTCCTTCCTCCTCTGTGGCGTGTGGATGTTTGGCCACTTGCGGTTCAATTTGATTTTCACCTCCTCGTTGCCGTAATGAACTCATTTACTACTGACATTTAAAAATAGTTGTGGCACGGCAGCTGAGAAATGCACACATACACACGCATAAACAAACTGACTGGCCCACAAACACACTCACGCACACTCCAACACACACACACACACACACACACACACACACACACACACACACACACACACACACACACACACACACACACACACACACACACGCACACGCACGGCGCACGCACGGCGCACGCACGGCGCACGCACGGCGCACGCAGACAGTTGCCTCTAGCTGGCATAGGTTGTAACAGAGGGGTGAAGAGGGGTAGTGGGATGGTGGGGGGAGGTTGGCCAAGGGACCCGAGACCCAAGGCCGACTAAGTCCAGGGGATTCAGTTACCATAAACATCATTGTTGGGCGTCCATGCCAGGAAAAATGCTTCCGTGATTAAGAGTGCCTTTATAGCATCCCCTCCCCAAACACCAACATGACTTCTTGTTTTGTTTTGAGTTTTTTTTTTTTTTTTTTTTAACTTTGTGGCCTTTTCCCTTTTTACTTTTCCGAAGACTCGCAGTCCTCCAATGGCTGTCACTGTGCTCTTCCTGCTCCTTTCTAGGTTGTATTTGTCTGTGCACATTGTTGTCGTTGGCATGCGTGGGTGGCTTTTACTTGCATGGATTCAGCCATGAAGCTGTTTTTTTATCGTTCTGTCTTGAAGACAGGAACTAGTTATTGCTAGGATCCCAGTCGCTAGGATTTACACCCATGGCAGTCGTCTTCTTTCCACATCCTTTTGTCGTGTACGTCCAAGGTCTATAAACGAGCCCCCACTTTGCCCGGTCAGCTCTCTGTTCTCAGTGAGGAAGGAAGGAAGGCGCAAGTCCTTGCCTCTTTCACGCTCTCTGTCTGTCTCTCTCTCTCTCGCTCTCTCTCTCTCTCGCTCTCTCTCTCTCTCTCTCTCTCTCTCGCTCTCTCGCTCTCTCTCTCTCTCTCTCTCTCGCTCTCTCTCTCTCTCGCTCTCTCTCTCTGCAGGAGGAGTGTTCTTTTCTCTTTCATCATATTGCACTCCCAAGTCTTTCTTTCTTTTTTTCCTTTCTTTGTGTGCCCTTTTCTCTGCCTCACCTCCACATTTTATCTGTCTCTCTTCCTCACTCTTCTTTGCCATGGTCGCTTCTTGACTCATCCCTCTCTCATCTCTCGTTCTCTCTCCGCTCCTCATCAGGACCTGGTCAATGGCTACCGTTGCGTGTGCCCATTGGGCTTCTCAGGGGAGAACTGTGAGACGGACATCGACGAGTGTGCCAGCAGCCCGTGCCTAAACGGCGGGCGCTGTCAGGACGAGGTCAATGGCTTCCAGTGCCTGTGCCCAGCCGGTTTCTCAGGTAACCTGTGTCAGGTGAGCAACACTTAATTGTGTCCCCCCCTACATCACAATGCTATGCTTCTTTGTACCCTTTAATGAAGGTTCCGCCTCTGGTAGTGGTTTTGTAAATTCCTGCACTATCCTTTTACTCTTGCCATAGTATATCCTCCATTTCTTTCTCTCTCTCTCTCTCTCTCTCTCTCTCTCTCTCTCTCTCTCTCTCTCTCTCTCTCTCTCTCTCTCTCTCTCTCTTTCTCTTTCTCTTTCTCTATGCACCTCTCTTTCTCACTCTCCTTTTACTCCTGGCTTGGCTGCTGTGTAGAATATCTGCCCTTTTTATTTATTTTCCTTCGTCAGGGCGTTTAGTGCTGTGTTTCCTGGCCGGGCCCTGCAGGGAGGATGCTGTGGGCTGCTTGTAACGCTGCCTTTTCTCCTCAGCCTCCAAAAATGTTGGCTGTCTCTCTCGTTGTCCTCCTCCATCACACGCTAATATTTTCTATTTATTTGTCTTTGTACCCCACCTTTCTTTCTACTCCTCTCATACCCCCACTATTCCTCTCTTTCTCTTTCTCTTTCTCTCTCTCCATCTCTCTCCCTCTCTCTCTATCTCTCTCTATCTCTCTCTCTCTCTCTCTCTCTCTCTCTCTCTCTCTCTCTCTCTCTCTCTCTCTCTCTCTCTCTCTCTCTCTCTCTCTCTCTCTCTCTCTCTCCAATCCTCTCTACTCTGCAGCTGGACATTGACTACTGCCAACCCAACCCGTGTCAGAACGGCGCGCCGTGCTTCAACTTGGCGTCGGACTACGTCTGCAAGTGCACCGAGGACTACGAGGGCAAGAACTGCTCGCACCTCAAGGACCACTGCCGCACCACGGCCTGCCAGGGTGAGCGTGCAACACTTACTCACTCGCACGTTTTTGTTTTGCTTTCCATCCATACTGCACTGACTCTTTCACCCGAGTCGTACCCTCTCTTGCTGCTTTCCCAACCACCGCCGCCACCAGAGACTGTCAGGCAAAAGGCGCCGTTTAGTTCTTTTTTCTTTCTATACCATCTCTCTGTCTCCCTCTCTCTGTCTCTCCCTCTCTCTGTATCTCCCTCTCTCTGTCTCTTTCTCTCTCTCTCTCCCTTTGCAGCAGGACTGTTCTTTCTCTTTCATCATATCGCACTTTCAAGTATTTCTTTTCTATTTCCTTTCTTTGTGTGCCCTTTTCTCTGCCTCACCTCCACATTTTATCTGCCTCTCTTCCTCACTCTGTGTTTGTCCACCCCCCCTTCTCTGTCTTGTGCTGACTGTTTCTTCTCTCTCTCTCTCTCTCTCTCTCTCTCTCTCTCTCTCTCTCTCTCTCTCTCTCTCTCTCTCTCTCTCTCTCTCTCTCTCTCATTCTCTCTCTCTCTCTCATTCTCTCTCTCTCTCTCATTCTCTCTCTCTCTCAATCTATCTAGCTCTCCATCTCCTGCGTTTCTGTAAAGTGATCTCCTTGTAGCGTGGTGCTATTGTGTAGTTGCTGAGTAAGGCTAGCTTGGTGGAGCCTGCCCCTGCCCCTGCCCCTGCCCTGCGCTGTGAGTTCCCCCCCGGGGGAGACATGAGTGAAAAGGACGGCTCAGATTCAGCTTTCATGAGGCTTTCAGGCCTTTTGTTGCCAGTTCTTCTCTGGACAGCTGCCCTCCTCCTCCTCCTCCTCCTCCTCCTCCTCCTCCTCCTCCTCCTCCTCCTCCTCCTCTCCTCTACCTCTCCTCCTCCCCTGTTCCTCCACTTGCTTCCCGATTCCCCCTCTCCCTCTCCTCCTCCTCCTCCTCCCCACCCTTTCCCCTTCACTTCCTCTCCCCCCACCTCCTCCCACGATTGCCCAAGCTCTCTCTCCTGGAAAATCTGGCAAACTCTTCACAGCTCTGTGTGTGTTCTCGGTTTGGTAATGACTTTGGTGGGATTCCCTGTTTTTGGTGTGTGTGTGTGTGTGAGAGAAAGAGTTTGTGAGTTTGTGTGCGTGTGTGTGGGAGTTTGAGTTTGTGGGTGTTTTTAAGGAGAGATTATGTGCGTGGATATATGCGTGTGTCAATGTGTATACAGGTGTGTGTGTATGTGTGCGCGTGTGTGTGTGCGTGTGTGTGTGTGAGGGAGAGAGAGAGAGAGAGAGAGAAGGGGTTAGACCAACCGCAGTGCTGCTCGTTCAACAGTGTTTCACTACACTTGGCCCTTCACTGGGATAGTAGATCTTGGAGTGTGTGCACGTGCGTGCGTGTGT
Organism: Engraulis encrasicolus; assembly: GCF_034702125.1. NCBI lineage: Eukaryota > Metazoa > Chordata > Actinopteri > Clupeiformes > Engraulidae > Engraulis > Engraulis encrasicolus. The sequence goes on from NC_085880.1 coordinate 3,398,379, forward strand.
GTGTGTGTGTGTGTGTCTGTGCGTGCGTGTGCGAGCAAAAGTCAAGTCATGTCACTTTTTTTTTTTTACCCCGATCTTTCCAAGAACCAACACGGTGGATTTCAGAAAGTCGACATAAAAAAGAATATTAAATAAAAGAAAAGACAAAAGCACTGAAGAAGAAGAAGAAGAAGAAGAAGAAGATCAACTGCAAATTGCCCAGGAAGGCCCATAACCAGGCGACGGGCATCAAAAAGGCATCATCTGCTCAGCTGCGCTCTGCTCTGTTCTGCTCCCCTCTTTTGAGGATTATTGTGGTCTCTTCATCACAGAACATTAGTGGGACAATAACAAACACAGACTGGCAGAGTAGAGGCTCCGTCATGGGCTTAATGGCTTCGCATTTTGCCTTTTGTCTGCGTTTCTTTGTGTGTGTGTGTGTGTGTGCGTGTGTGTGTGTGCGTGTGTGTGTGTGTGTGTGTGTGCTTGCGTGCTTGTGCATGTGTTTGACTATGCGTGTGGGTGTTTGTTTTAAGGTCTTGTATCTTTCATGTGTCACTGAACGTCTTTCCTTTTTTTGTGTGATGGCCTCAAAAAGCCTTTGCTGTGCTCATTTCTTTCTCTCTTTCTTCCCTCCCTCCTTCTCACCACTTTTTTTCTCCTGCTGTCCCTCAACACACAGTGATTGACAGCTATTCAATGGTGTTGTGTTTGTTTTTTCGGATATTGTCTGTTGTGTTGAAGCTGAATGCTTTCATTAGCCCTTGCCATGCTCATGTCTCCGTCTCCGCCTCTGTCTCCCTCCCTCTCTGTGTTCCTATAGTGATTGACAGCTGTACAGTGGCCGTGACGTCCAACAGCACCCCAGAGGGCGTGCGCTACATCTCCTCTAACGTGTGTGGGCCCCACGGGCGATGCCGCAGCCAGGCTGGGGGCCAGTTCACCTGCGAGTGCCAAGAAGGCTTCCGAGGGGCCTACTGCCACGAGAGTAAGTCCCAAACCAAAAAAAACTGTACTGTTGTACTGACAGCATGGGCATGGGGTTGGGAGGGGAAAGGAGGGCTGTGCTGATGAATGTGTGTTTTAAAATAAGTTTGATTGTAGAGGTAGTGTAAGTGTATTTTTTTTGTTTTGATAATGACTTTGTACTATTGCCTGGATTTTGGTGTGAAGTTGTGTGTGTCTCTGTGTGTGTTTTTTTGATGATGACTTGGTTTGGGTGTGTGTGTGTGTGTGTGTATGTGTGTGACCCTTGAAAATAACTTGTTTGACAAGGTTGAATTGCATGGGAAGTTGTTTGAATCCCGTTTGTTGAGCTGGAAGATGTTTTGACAGCGTTTTCACATTTTCACACGTTCTAGAAAATTTGAAATTTTGCCTGTGCTTGACGATGCAGCACCCCCCACCCCCCTCCTTTTCTCCCTTCCCCCCTCCCTCCCTCCACCAGACATAAATGACTGCGAAAGCAATCCGTGTGAAAATGGCGGAACGTGTATCGACAAAGTCAGCGTTTACAAGTGCATCTGTGCCGACGGCTGGGAGGGGGAACACTGTGAGATCAGTGAGTTTCGTTTCGTTTCGCTTCACTTTGTCTCATCTCCTCTCCCCGCTTCCCTCATTGGTTTTTGGTTTTGGTTTGCCTTGTCTTGTTTATGTGGCACTAATGTGATGTTGGCATGTCATTTTAAACCCGAGTTGCGTTTCTCAAAAGCGCCGTTGCTAAACTTCTTAGCATCTTACTTGGTTGCCATGCAACGTCCCTCTGGTAATCAACGAAGTAGGCAACTGGTTAGCAACGGCCCTTTTGAAAACCCATGGACAGAAAAGTGCTTTTGTGCATTTTGCTTCTTTATATCATTCATTTATTTATTTTTTTTGCTCACGTCTTTGAACCGCTTGGCTCTGCAGACATTGACGACTGCCGCATGAGTCCTTGCCTCAATAAAGGGACGTGTCAAGACCTGGTGAACGACTTCTACTGCGAGTGCAGGAATGGCTGGAAGGGAAAAACCTGCCACTCCCGTAAGAAAGCTTTCTTTATCTCTCTCTCTCTCTCTCTCTCTCTCTCTCTCTCTCTCTCTCTCTCTCTCTCTCTCTCTCTCTCTCTCTCTCTCTCTCTCTCTCTCTCTCTCTCTCTCTCTCTCTACCCAATGTTCTTCTCTCTGGCTCTCTCTCTCTCTCTCTCTCTCTCTCTGTGTGTGTGTGTGTGTGTGTGTGTGTGTGAGAGCGTGTCTGTGTGTGAGAGCGTGTGTGTGAGAGCGTGTCTGTGTGTGTGTGAGAGCGTGTGTGTGTGTGTGTGTGTGTGTGTGTGTGTGAGAGAGCGTGTGTGTGTGTGTGTGTGAGAGTGTGTGTGTGTCTGTGAGAGCGTGTGTGTGTGAGAGCGTGTGTGTGTGTGTGTGTGTGTGTGTGTGTGTGTGTGTGTGTGTGTGTGTGTGTGTGTGCCTGAGAGCGTGTGTGTGTGAGAGAGAGCGTGTGAGTGCTATGGAGAGAGAGAGAGATAGTTCCTCTCCTCCTTCATCTGTGTGTGTGTGTGTGTGTGTGAGAAAAGGCAGACGCGTGGACTTGTGAAAGCGCTGTACTGACTGTACTGTACTGTTGTACTTGCCATCCGCCCCTGCAGGGGAGAGCCAGTGCGACGAGGCCACCTGCAACAACGGCGGGACCTGCCTGGACGAGGGGGACAACTTCACCTGCAAGTGCTCCCCGGGGTGGGAGGGGGCCACATGCAACATAGGTGAGTCTCACCTGGCCTCCCCTGCTCCCTTCCTCCCCCTCCTCCCCTTCCCCCTCCCCTCATCATCATCCCCTCCAGTAGGCACACGTTGCCCCAGTTTAAAGGCCGTGACCTGCTGGGATTGCCGTTTTTTAAAGACGCTCATACCACAGACGCAAAAGACGTGTTAACAAGGACCGGAACCGTCAGCGATGCTTTGAGGGCATTCCCAAAAAGTTCATAAACGTGCGCACACAAACACACACACACACACACCCCCCCCACACACACACACACACACCACGAAACGGTGAGGGAAAGGTTTTCCCAAGCAAGAAGCCAAGCGGCAACATTTTAAGCGGATTTCGAGAGCATTAGTGCTGAACGTTTTGCCACCAACCCGGGCCTACGGGGCGTCGGATTGCAGGCCAGAGTCTCAACACCTGCTCGTCATTCGAAACCCACTTATCACGACCCAGGCCAGGCCTCCAGGTAGGCAGATAGGGGTTTACGTAGACATCCCCCCCCCCCAACCCCCCAACCCTCAATCCATTTCTTTTTAAAATCTGGCTTCTCAATCAGTGCTCTTCCCATTCCGTTCTTTTTTATCATCGGCCCGGCGGTGCTGACACTAATCTCCCGCCAAAAAAGCGTGATCAGACTGATTAGCCCTCCCTGTCACTAAGGTTCAGCCTGTTCAGGGTCCAGCGACTCCCAAAAATATAAAGTGTTGGCTGACTTTTTTTTTTTTTTCGTTTCTTTTTTCTCTCTCTCTGTCTCTGTCTCTCTCTCTCTGTAGTGTTCTCTTGCAATTAATCCAGGGTTGCTGTTAGTGAGAACCTTTCTGTTTTATATAATGCTGCCGAGGGGTTGGGTTTGTGGCTCAGGGTTCTTATGATCCGGATTTAAATTCCTACCTGTGTCCTTTCGATCCCCTCCCTTTTCTCTCTCTCTCTCGCTCTCTCTCTCCCTCTCTCTCTCTCTCTGCAGCAAAGAACAGCAGCTGCCTGCCCAACCCCTGTGAGAACGGAGGAACGTGTGTGGTGAGCGGCGAGTCCTTCAAGTGTGTCTGCAAGGAGGGTTGGGAGGGCCCCACCTGCACTGAGAGTGAGTGTCACGGCTCAGGTTTACACACACACACACACACACACACACACACACACACACACACACACACACACACACACACACACACACACACACACACACACACACACACACACACACACACACACACACACACACACATATGCAT
>NC_085880.1:3404825-3414825 GCF_034702125.1 Engraulis encrasicolus
CTCTCCTCTGTAGCTACAATAGTGGAACTTGCGTGGACGGAGACAACTGGTACCGTTGCGAGTGTGCCCCAGGCTTTGCAGGTCCAGACTGCCGCATAAGTAAGTCCTTCCTGCCCGCCCAGCTTTGCCTCACCCATAAATGCACGGGTCACTGTCTATATCCCTTCTCTCCTCATTCTTCAAAACGCTGCACCACCAAACCCACCCAGTCAGCTGCATTTCACCACCCGCCCCCTGCCACCTATGAACCTGACTCTAGCCAGATACATGGGTTCCGCATTGCTCCACCAACATTCATCTGGAGCTACACCATAGGCCTAGCTCTGCGAAGCCTTTTTTCTTTTTAATTGTTGCACTTGATTGGGGAAACATTTGTCTGACAATTTTAATGAAGTGCTAGTTTAACTACTCACAGATTCAAAAACACAGGCAAAATTACAGAATCAATGCCAATGACTGAGTCCATATTGCAGCCATTGTTGTCCCTGCTCCACTACGTTTAGATTTGGACTACGTCACATCTTTGGAAAAAGAAAACCCTCGCTCCTGATTGGTTCTACTGCATTTTGGTTTGGGAGCAGGGTGAATCCGAAGGTTCTCCAGACCCCCTCGCAAATACACAAAGGTGTGGGGAGAGTCAGGCTAGCCGCCTATAGCCACCTTGGGGTCAATGTCTGTGCCCTCACTTGTCATGCCCAGCTCAAACCCAGCCCCAACCTAGCCAGAGACATTGCACCACCCAGCCCTTCCGCCTGTAAGTAACCGTAACTAGGACCAATGTCTGTTAGCCTGATTATCATCGACTTTCAAATCTCCTCAAGACTTGGTCTGACCAAGAGCATAACAATTAACGTCTCCCAATCAGCATGGTTGACCCGCCTCCCTTGGTTTGCTAATGGTTGTTTGCTTCCCGACACAGTGGGAGGAGTTCCCAATTTTTCGGGAGCAGGGAATCAATATTTGTATTGTTCTTGGCCTGACTACGCTGAAGGTGTTGCGTCACTAGGAGGGCACGGCCTGACTAAATATCTGTACCCCCTCTTCTCACTCTTCAAACCCAGCCCTGCCGCCTGTAACTGTCTCAGGTCACTGTGTTCCCTCTCTCCAATTTTGCTCTGCGGGGCGAATGGCTGGATGATCCAGTGGGCTCAGCTTGCTCATCCATGTCGGATCCCTGCTTTATCCCCCCGCGCTTATGAAGGCCGGAGGCGAGCTGAAGGCTGTCTCTCGCAAAAGGGGACCCAGGGAACAGCCTCCGCCAGGGGGGAAATGCATACGCGACTTCGAGTCATTCAATTAGCCACGCTCTGGGCCTGTCGCCAAACAAGCCCCCTCACCCAGACTGTGCTCCGCACCGACTGTCTCTCAGCGCTCTGGCTCCATCCCCCAACCCCCGTGGTCACAGATCTATGTTGTGTCTTTTTCTTATCAAACTGTACGTACACAACCCCTAGTGGCATGTGGAGGGATTGCAGACTCACACGATAACATGACTTTTGGTGCAGATGGGATCGCTGGCGATCCGATTCAGTCTATGCTGAAAAAACTCCACTACATCGTAGCAACATTGCTATGACATTAGTGCGAGACAGATTAACGCTTGGTCAATAAAACTATTTTGGTAATAACAAGCTTCTAATAGAGGCTCTGCCTCTGCATGAAACGGTTCATCTTCGTTCGTTATGCTATTTCACTCCTCTGCTGTCTCCAGGCAATCATTGCCTTGTTTCTCCCACCCATCCCATTAAACGACTCATCCGTGTCTTCCACGGAGTTGCTGTTTTCACAGGCTGTCTCACTGTCTTGAGTAGATGTTTGTCATACTCAAAAGCAAAAAAAAAAAAAAAAAAAAACGGTTTGGCTCCTTCTCTCCTGTTTGACTTGGCTTCCCAGGGCTCTGTGACTTGCACCACAACGTTGCGTGGCTGAATTGGGAGTGCCAGACTTGTTTGGCTAGTTTACGAGTCTCTAATTAATTTCCAAGTTTACTTTAGAGTACTTATCAATGCTGGGAAAATATTGATCTGACGGCTCGGAAAGTAGTAGTAGGAGTAGTAGTCTGACAGTAGAGATTTTGACATTTTGCCTTTGGCCCTGAGGGCAATGGAGATTAGCCCAAGTGAAATTTGTCAGCACATCCTTCACAATGCACTAAACCTTCTGCGGCATTAGAAAACACTTGACAGTATTTCATCATTCTTTTGTATTCACCCTACATTTACACATAATGTGCTCAAAACCTTTTTTAGATTCCCTTTTCACACTGCTATGCTACATACACTTCTCCACTCTCTTGTCATGCTAACTGTGTCAACAAAGAAAGACCGTTCAAAGTAGTGTCCTTCTCTTTCAGACATAAACGAGTGCCAATCTTCACCCTGTGCGCTGGGCTCCACCTGTGTGGACGAGATCAACGGCTACCGCTGCCTGTGCCCACCCGGCCGTTCTGGGATCCAGTGCCAAGAAGGTGGGTCCAGGGTTCCACTGAGAAGGTCCTATGAGGACCCAAATTCAGTGTGACTATCTATGACTTACGCTAGACCCAGCCACTATGGACCTTACGTCTCTAAGAATCCTGGTCCTAACCTACGTTGACCTTATGACTCTACAATCTCTATCTATCTCTTCTTCCTTTGCCTTCCTGCTATTTCTGCCTCTCCTCTCTACCTCTCCTTTTAAGTCTGTCTCTAACAATGATGTTTTTTTCCATTTGTTACGCACTTTGAGTTACATGCCTTGTATGATATAGCACTTTACAAATACAATTATTATTATTATTATTATTATTATTACTATGTTCCTCACAACGATGGGATGGACAACATGGATTCAGAAGCTACAATCCAGTGCCACATATTGCGGGGAAAAAACCTGGTTGTACCTGTCCAATTAGGGCAATTGGACAGGTGACACCAGGTAATTTGGAATATGTGGCACTGGACTGTATCTTCTGAATTCAGGTAGCTGGGATGGTTACTTTTGTGAAAGAGGGAGGAGAGGAGCTAATTGCTCAGGAGACTGAGTGGTGGTTATTATGGCACGCTACTGTAGGCCTATTCCAACAAATACTGTAGCCGAGGGAGAGCAGCTCAAGGTTGAGTACAACATTGGAGAGGAGGGAGAGTTCGAGCGAAACTCTACATTGGTTCCCTTCTCAGCAATGAGCAATGAAACTGTTACTATGGAATACATACTATGTACATAGGGCTTGATTTGCCTGTGGAGTTTCATGGACAAGCTCTTCAAAAATCGGTAACCTGATGCCTTGGTTCTTGAGGGTTTTAGCTACCGCCCATCGCTCTACTGTAGTCTGACTTGGGGTTGTCATGTTTGTGTGTCGCATTAGTGACTGGTCAGCCTTGCATCTTCAACGGACACGTCACTGCGGATGGCAGGAAGTGGGAGAAAGACTGCAACACCTGCCAATGCTCCAGTGGGAAAGTCATCTGTACCAAGGTGTGTGTGGGTTTCTGTGTGTCACTTTTGAAAAAGGGTATTTGTTTTTTGTGTTCACCTTGCAATTGTGATGGTTGTTAGGATGTATGCAAATTTGAAGGGATTTATTTGATTATATTCAGTGTTAAGTGCTGATTCAGTGATTGTGGTTGTATTGAGGAACTTGTTTTATTGACTTCCATCTCCTTTGTGTTATTTCCCGGCCGTTCCGTTTCTGGTCGACCAGATGTGGTGTGGACCCCGTACCTGTTCGTTTGGCGTGTCGGGCAAGGAGCGCGTGGCGTGCCCCGTGGGCCAGCAGTGCGTGCCCCTGCGGGAGGAGCACTGCTTCACCAAGCCCTGCCAGGACAAGGGGGAGTGCTGGCCCCTCCCTCCGCCCCCGCCCTCCAAATGCCACCCCGGCTCCCCTTACCAGGACAGCAGCTGTGCCAACATCACATTCACATTCAACAAGGACATCATGTCTCAAGTGAGTCACTGCCGCCCGCCCGCCCGCCAGGCCCGCAGACACAGGAGAGATGGATAGAGAGAACAAGAGGGAGAGCGAGAAACAAGAGAGAGAGAAAAGAATGAGTTTGTGTGTGTGTGTGAGTGAGTGAGAGAGATTGAATTATGGGAGTTTCGGCCACATTGCAGCACAGCAACCCCTCCCTCCCTCTCTCCCTCCCTCCTTCTGGCTTTCCCCTTACGCTCTAATTCAATAGTGCATGAGGAGTAGTGGGCCATGGAAGATCAGGTTCTCTTAAGACCCTGGGATGTGCCTCGTGGGGAAATTTTTCCAGCCAGGCCAAACTCCACTCAGTTCGTTGGTCTGAGCTCCAGCTCTCCCCTCCTTGCCAGTCTCCAAAGCTTCTGCCTTTGTCTTTATCCCATTCTCCTCTCTCTCTATCTATCTCTTTCTTCCTCCTCGTCTCATCCTCTTCTCTCTCCATCTCTCTCTCCTGGTCTCAGCCCCCTCACCCACCACAACCATTTCTGTCTCTCTCCCTCCCTCTCTCTCAGTCCCATCTTCTCTTGCGCTCTCTCTCTCTCCGAGTCCTTCTACAGTCTCTTTTCCTCCCTTGCTGTAGCATTCCTTTGCTAATATCCCATGACTTCGCGTCCAGGCCAGGGGCATACCATACCACGCCATAATCCCTCCCCTGCTGCCAATATCCCGTGAGCTTCTAGAGTCCCTTTTAGTGTTAGTGAGTGACCATGGGCGACTGCGCCAGCCCGCCATAATTGGCTGCTGCGAGACCAGCAGGCGTGACGGCGGACAGTGACAAATGCGTGAGCCTGCGGTCTGCCTGTCACTGGCCTGTGACGCTGGACTAAGCTAGGGGACGGTCTTGGAGAGGGGTGTGTGTGTGTGTGTGTGTGTGTGTGTGTGTGTGTGTGTGTGTGTGTGTGTGTGTGTGTGTGCGCGTGCGTGTGTATGTGTTTGTGCGTGTGTGTATGAGGGGGAGAAAGAGACAGACTGACTGACTGACAAGAGTTGGACATTGACAGAGCATCTCCTCTCATCTCTTGGTCTGTCTTTTGTTTTCTCACCATCGACTGTCCATCTGTCTTTCTCTTTTTCCATTCGCCTCCATCATCCTCTGCTCGTCTTTAAATAACTCAATTGGGTTGTGTTTTTGTCAAGCGCTGTAGTGTCGCCTCATTCCGTGCCTAGCTTGTTTTCCTAACCCTCTTCTGTCTCCCAAGCTGCTCTGCCCCAAACCACTCTCCCAGAGGACTTCCCTTAAAAGCCTTGTACATCCTTCCTCATTTGAACACCAGAGCCTTGTCCTAGTGACAGGCCAGAAAGATGGGAAGGGGGAGAGATGCTAGTGGAATGAAGATATGATGATGTCCGACAGTTATACAGTATGTTGAAATGTACTAATACTAAATGAAAAACTAAATGTCCACTTTCTGTCTATCCCTTTTATCCCCCTGCCTCCCCCCATCTCCAACTATGCAGTCGCTGAGCATCGAGAACATTTGCGACAAGCTGAGGAACCTCTACCTGGTGAGGAACCTGTCAATGGAGAACTCTGTGATCATCAGCTGTACGCCATCGTCATCCGCCAACAACGAGATTCACGTCAGCATTGTAAGTTCCATAACGCCAGCCATACGTTGTAAGGTCAACTTTAGTGTAGTGCAAAATAGCGTGTGGGAGGCCAATGGAAAAGGAATTCCAGTTGGAGCCAAACCCCGTTTTAAGTGCTGTGAGCCCTTCTGAGGTCTTCTCTACATGGATTAGGCATGCTTTGGTGGTGCAATTTGCAGTCTTTATTCCCTCAATCAGATGGGGCAGACAAAGCAGCCAAGCAAGTAGAACAAAACACCAGAGGAGTGGAAGAAAAAAAAAAAGAATACTCTAGTTTCTCTAAAGCATCAAACCCGCTTGCCAAGACCTCCCCTTCAATCTCCACTTTCTCCTCTTTTCCCCCCTCAGTCGACTGATGAGCCCAGAATAGACCGGAGCCCGGTGAAACAGATCACGGACTGGATCATCGACCTGGTGAGCAAGAGGAACGGCAACAACTCCATCATTGCCGCCGTCACAGAGGTCCGAGTGCATCGGCGACACGCTAAAACTGGTAAGAACCGTCCTCTGGAGAGTTTTAAGTCTGACGCCTTTTGGCAATGCTCTCTTCGCGAGGCACTCACAGCCTTGGAAGAACAGCACAGTGCGCGGGTGTCTGGTAACGTTCTCCCATTGCCCCAATTGGGTTTTTGAGAAACTAAACGTCTGGCCCTGGCTTCGTAGTAGACCACCTTTTCCTTTCGCACTCACGGCCAGGCCCATTTTCTCTCCTCTGCTGAGGTCTGCTCTCCGAGGAGCACTAGTGAAGCCTTATGCAAGGAGAAGGCAGCAGGCCTGGCTGCTTGGCTGACTTTGCCAGCTGGAGAGGGCTCCAATTGGACGCCTGGGTCACCCTCCGCAGTGTCATTTATCAAAATGGCAGCCGTAGACCTCCTGCTCCCAGACAACCGGTCTCCAGCTCGTCACAAAAAGCAAATTCCTTTTTCCCCTCTCAGCGAGGTTAAAATGAGGCATTAGGATCACTTCCTCTTAATTATGTTAACTGTGGGGTTTGTGCATGCTTTAAGTAATTTCCTTGATTACCTTTGGAATGCATTATAATTTGGCTCTTGACCATGCATCTGCCAGAGCAGAGCAGGCACGAGGAACGTTTTCTAACTGCAGGGAAGATCTCTGCACTCTGTTATACACGATGCTACAACAAATTCCTGCTCTCGTCTTTGGAACGTTGAGGTCATCTCTGGTTGCTGCAAAAACATTACAGCTACACCAAATTGCAGTTTTGTGAAAACATGGCAGCTCCTGATAAAGCATGTGGAATGATCAAGTTGTGAAGCAAGCTGCTTGTACAGCTAATTGGAGCGTGAATCCTAGACTTAACTCTAATGCTGATGTTAATTTCTCCACTTCTGCAGACTACCTGGTCCCCTTGCTCAGCTCCATCTTCATCGTCATCTGGATCTTGGCCCTGACCTCTGCCTTCCTCTGGTGCATACGTCGCCGTCGGAAACAGAGTGGCCATGGCAACGTGGCAGCCTCGGCAGCCGCGGAGGACAACACGACCAACAACGTGCGCGAGCAGCTCAACCAGATCAAGAACCCCATCGACAAGCACGGCAGCGGCCACATGGTGGCCATCAAAGACTTTGAGGGCAAGAACTCCATAATCGCCAAAATTAGGACACAACATAACCCCGAGCCGGAGGACGAGGACGTAGTGGACAAACACCTGCAGAAGGCCCGTTTCACCAAGCAGCCGGCCTACACACTGGTGGAGCGGGACGAGCGCACATCCAGCAATAAAAAACCAAACTGGACTAACAAGCAAGACAACAGAGACTTGGAAACAGCACAGAGTTTAAACAGGGTGGACTATATTGTATAGCAGGCAACTGTGTTGCTGTGCAAAAAAATAATAATAACACTACAAAGTCCCTGACCCGCTGAAGTCCTTCTTCTTCCTCCTCCTCCTCCACGTCTTGGTTGATGGGAAGGAAGGATAACAGTACGTTGGAGATGTGTGGTTCTTAAATTGTTTGTCATATTCATGACTCTAAGGTTATTATTTGCATAGAATCCCTGTGTTAATTTAAGTTTTGACAAGCTGGCTTACACTGGCAATTGATAGTTGCTGTGGTTGGCTGGACACCAAGTGCTGCATTTCACATAATAATATGCAAACAAATGAATTTCAAATGACTTCCTGCCACATTTCAAACATTCAACAGGTGGATATGTGAGCGTATCCTGCCATTATACCCCTGACACAGTGTATTTTGCAACAAGTGTTCACAAGTGTTACTTTATATCACTTTTTTTTATTTTTTCCTTAAGAAAGAAACTAAAAGGACACCAGTCAGAGGAGATGTTAACATGAAAGTGCCCTCTGACTGGTTCGTCTCTAGTTGTGTACTGAACGTGCCTTTGCAGCTCCACACCACAGCAACAATCAGAAATGAAAATAGTAATGGAAAAAAACTTTATTATTTATTATTTTTTTCTTGGGGTGGGATGGGTTAGCAGTTTGCTGCCATATGAAGAATTTCAAAGTGTCAATTTAGATCATTTTGTGTAGATATGTACATTTTTCAATTAATCACTGTGTATATTTGATTTATTAACTTAATAATCAAGAGCCTTAAATACCATTCCTTTTTTATTTATATGTACTGTCTAGTTTTGAAGGTTTTGATAGCTTTGTGAGCTTACAGCTTTATTTTTTTGATGACAACTTTGTTTCGTGTTTCAAAATGCCAAAATTATAAGACGACCAAATGTTTTGGTCTTTGTACAAAAAAAACAGAAGTGTAAAAGTTCTATCTTTCACATTCACTTTGGTCAGGACTTCTTTTTAAGTACGGAAGGCAAGTAAGGTAAAAAGAAAATAGTCAACAGGAAAAAAAGCTTTGGAGCTTTGGAGTTGAACTTAAACGCAGTGGCAGACCGATAGCTTGCCACCAACAAAGACATGATTGCTTTAAGGGAACAATCTTCAGTAGCTTATTGGATGCCCACTGCAAAATCCCACGACAAGCGAAACTGTCAGTCTGCTTTGTGCCTGAGGTAGCACATGCTTCAGAATGCTGCACCATTTCACGTTGCTGGCTTTAGATTGCATGACGTCATAAGCTAGGCATTGAATACTTGAACAGTAACGGGGCCAAGGGGAACACTGTAGAACACTGCCTTGCTCTTTGGTAGTCTATGTTGTTTTTGTTTCTGTGTACATGGACTGTTATTTTATGTTTGTTTGTTTTTTGTGTTGTTTTTTTTTTTTTTTTTACAAAAAAGGCTCTTCATTAAAAAAAAGAAAAATCATCATATTTCATTCATTTGTACAATACTTTGAAAACACAGTGACATTTTGTGTCCAGCTTTTGACATTAGTGTTAAAAAAACTTTAGAATGTTTTTGTTTTTTGAGGTGTTCCTGGCAATATTTTTTTGAAAAGTCATATTTATTAAATATTTTGTATGAAAGGAGAATTAAAAGTTGTTTAAAAATTGATTTTTGTTGTGCCCTCTTGGTAATTCACTGCACTGTACAAATGCCAAGCAGCTGTCCAATCAGTGGTTGTAAACAGTAGGCCATTGCAAAAGGGAAGTCCATTACAGTAACGCTTCGTTTGACGCCAACTCCATTTCTAGTTGCTTTGGGAGAGGGTACCATCTCTGGGACAGTGACTCGTCATCTGAAGTAGTGCAGATTCCTTGGCGAAGGAAGGCAGTGCATTGCATACACAAACAAATCAAGAGAAACCCAACAACAGATTGCGTTTTTGCAGCCCAGACCAATTTGTCACATTTTTAGATTACAACAGCCACACTGATGTCATAAGGAAGAGTTCCCACATAATTGGATGCACTCGCCACATGCCCGCATAGCTGCAGAGCATGTTGACAACAACAAAAGACAGTGGAAAAAAAGAATGCAGGATATTGCTTGTGATGTTCTTTTAATACAAAACTCAAAAAAAGTAGGCTAAAACTCCCCCAACACTCTAGGGTACTTTAAATCTTTGGCAGTCACCTGTAGATGGACAGCATGTGGGCTCTTTAATGAATGGCAAGCAGATGAGGCGTTTGCATGATGTAAGGCCAAGTGTCTGGCTCACAGAAGGCAGAGGTTGCTTTGCAGAGTCATGTGTTTATGGGAAATGGAAACGGTGTGTCTGACACGCAAAGCAGAGAGAACGTCGGGTCATAATCATAAGCACGCTCGGGAACTGTGTCTTACTCTGTCTTAATTGGGCTGGCAACAGTAAAGACAAACAAAAACGCTTTCTATAGTGATGACCCTGACCAAAACAACAGCACAAAAAGAAAAAAGAAAGAGGTTTGTTTGTTTGTTTGTTTTTTTTAAAAAAAGGGGACAGTTGGCTCCAGGCAAAAGTTGGAGAAAGGCATACTTTAAAAAGCATTTTCAGTATGCGCAAACCTCTCAGAAATCAATCATGGATCTCCCAAGTAAAGCCTGAAGATTTGATAATTCAGACAAGTGGAGCCGGGGTGATTTGGGCTGGTT